>NC_142527.1:25732700-25747700 GCF_964205215.1 Stylophora pistillata | reverse complement strand
ACGGCCGTCAAGGTTCAAAGACTATGTCATGTAGGCTCACAAGCGAGGTAAACTGAACTATAATTGATTAGTACACTTATTCATTTATTTATCAGTCCTCTTTCCAAGAGAGAGAGGGTGTTGCACAACTATTGTAATTAGCACCACAACTATTGTAATTAGCACCTAAACACTTGCACCTCGTTACTCACACACACACCAACCACAATACATGTAATTACCATATCTGCACCTGCACCCGTATATATCTGTGGACAACCTCATTAAAGTGCAGTTTTGAACACGATAAGTAACGGTCAACAATTTTATGTAGGGAAGAGAAAGTGGCCAGTTCTTCGGGAAATGAGGCGTGGCTGTGTGAAAAAAGGAATGGTTCGATGGGTTTGCTTGATCCTTCAAACGCAGAAGAACTCCTTGGTAAGGTTTTGTTTGTAATCTGATTGCTTAAACACGAAGGCGCGCTACAAAAGGAGCTTTAGGTCCCACTGGACCATTTGTCAATCAACCGTCGTGTGATGAAGAACTCTTAGAGTCAAGTCAGCTTGAGCTACAGCTACTCCAAAGCAGTGAACAGCGGGCGCATTCCTCAAAATTGTTTTCTGTCTTCATCACAATACAAGACTTTTTGAGATTTGTATTTCCTTTCTCCAATGGTAACTGTCTTTATTTGTGGCGGTAAATTTGAGATCGAAGTAGGTGGTTCGCACGTTACCTCATGCCACCATGCTGGTGGAAGTAAACAATAGATATCTCATTAGCTCCTTTTGTTCGTCTACCAGCATTTAAATTTGACCCGTACACGTCAACGGTGAGTGACAAATGAGCTGAGGTCTTCCCAGGGAAGACTTCCTTATATAGCGCGCCTTCGTGTTTAATAAAGTGGTGCGAATTTTCTGGACCAAATCACATGGCAAAGAAAAGCAAAATCACAGCAGTCCTACATCACTTCCAACGTTCGATTCAAAGTTATCCGCGGTGTTCTTTTTGTTTTTATCCTTTCTTCTCCGATACTTAGTAGTTTCCAACAAATTGGAGAAAATTTTCGCGTCTAATTGATCAATTATCGGCGCTATGAAAACTTAAACTTCCTCTTTTGTTTCCCATACTTTCCAACTAACAGTGTTCGTTGAATTATCTTTTAAGGACACGAAGATATCAGTTGGGAAACGCTGAATCAAAATGTCGAAGAAGAGCCAAGTCAGACCTCATCAGAAGCAAAACCTGACAAAGACTCGACTGGTGAGTTCGAAAAACAAATAGTATTGAGTATTACTATCTTCTGCCGACACATGTAATGTGTACAAATCAGTACGACCAACCGGTTCTTAACCTTACACATCCTAGCATCAGTATGCATATTCTCCATACTGTTCTCTATGCATTTCCTAAGGTGCTGACAAGGAGAATTTGTTTAACAATCAAGAGCTTCTTTAGTTGGTGATCACTTCCTTTATTTTCACGACCTTAATATTCGATGTAAGGGTGATACTGTATGAAGAAATTAGAACCTACTTACTCTTAGTGGTGAAAGTATTAATGAAAGTAAACTTTTCAACCAAAAGTTAATTACAGGGCTCGACACTAACTCTTCAACTTACTAGGCAAGTGGCTTGTGACAACTTAGACGTTACAACGATTTTAGTTCGTTTACTAGCGAAACTGGCTAGTGGAAACCGAAAACTACTAGCCAAAACTGAATTTCTACTAGTCTGTGGCTAGTTGGCTACTGTTAGAGGCGAGCCTTGAATTGGAAGTCCGAGTTTGTTACGAGTACCGAGAAAGTTTCTTATAAAAACAGTTACCCTTTCAATTTATTGCGCAATTTTACAGTCTATGCAACAATTTCATTATTCACTTTTTAATTCATTAGGCAGAGAGATTGTATGAGGTTTTCTGCTAACAATGCTTTTCCAATTTTTTTTATTTGCTGTACAGTAGTGAATTTTGGACTCGTCCTTTTGCTTACAGCGCGGCTTTCATTATCTCGCTCGGGTTGGCTTCGTAAGAGATTCGCGCGAATGTTCCTGTTCATAAATCTTTATTTTCATTTACCAGTTCCTCCCGAGATCCAAGCGCGTGGAATCGAGGCAAAGCATGCTTTCCAGCGAGCACTCAAAAAGGGTAAGGTCCGCGTGTATCGTGGGCGCGTCATGCTGATTGGCCAGAACAGAGCCGGAAAGACAAGTTTAAAGAAGTCGCTACTGGGTTTGAAGTTTGATCCTGGAGAGGAAAGTACTGAAGGAATTGAAGTAGACCCGTCCCGCTTCGAATTGGACGTTGACCGCGTGATGAACTGGCAGCTTGTAAAGAACGAGAAATTTACGTCTGAGTTTGCGGATGATATTGCAAGACTTGTTGTGGGCGAGTTGCGCTCAGGGGACGAGGAAAAGAAACCAGAGGTCAACTCCTCGGAAGTCGAGCCTGTGCAAACTGACGTCACACAGGGAGCATCAGCGCCACAGAGTGACCAGGTATAGTGGGTAGACTGTGGGGATCGAGAATTTAAAAATGGGCTCTTGTCTTGGTCGCGTTTCGAAAGTTCTTGTAACTTTTACATGCATATATTTTTAAGATCTAAAGCTGAGAATAATACAGCGGAGCCCAGCTCAAAACTAGTCCATTCTGTTCCATATCGTGATATTTTTATAGAATGAATTTCAAAACTGTTAACATCTCGATCTTGAATGTAAAAGCAACAAGCGAACACCAACAGCACGGAACCAGAAACAACCGGAACTTTCGAGCAACAGGCCCCCTGCTTGATACACGGGAAAAGTTTAGAACATTTCGTTGGCGTACGCTGAATAGCAGTCGCCTGTTAAAGTGCCCATAATGTCAAAATATGTTTTTCGTTCATCTAATTCTACATTTCACCAAATGAACTTCTGCGAAAAAAATTTTCGATTTGGATAAAACGCAATTTTTTTAGAATTTTTTAAAGACATTCAAATTTGCCGCCATTTTGGTCCACCATTCGCACCAGTCTTCCTCGGTTTGAAATGAGTCGTGACTTAGGTTCAGGAACACGTGATTTTGGGTTGTGACTTATCTGACTTGAAAACAAGTGGGAATTTGCTTCAGAGTGGTCACAATATCGTAAACGACCCGCACTCGACCAGTGTATTTATATGCACTTTAAGGTCAAGTGAGGTTCCTGAAACTACGTCACAGACATCAGTCACGTGGTCATTTTGAGCACGTTATTCTTGTGATCAGCGGCAGGGGTCGACCGCAAGAAAATAGAATTTTGAACTTTGTAAAAATTCGTAAAAAAATCGCGTTTTATTCAAATCGAAAAAATTTTTCACCGAAGTTCATTTGGTGAAATGTAGAATTAGATGAGCGAAAAACGTTTTTTGACATTACGGGCACTTTAACTCTTTAACCCCTAAGGGTGATTAGCATATAATTTCTCCTTATAATATCACGCCTGAATAAAGCATTTAGGTCACGAGAATACAGGAAATGATCACCAATTAAAGAAACTCTTGATTTTTAAACATTCTTCTTGTTAGCAACGTAGGGAATGTATAGAGATCAGTATGGAGAATATGCCTACTGATGTTAGAGCGTAAAGGGTTTTAGAAAAGAGAATTTCAGTCATATTTTAGTCCGCTGATATTATGATTATCACCGGTTTTGTAAAGGTAGCAGCAACAAGTTTTGCAGAACAGGACTTCCCTGCAGACACCCCTTCGGATCATTCGTCTGCTGCTGGCGCCGGCCTAGCTGAGTTGTTACAAGATGCAGAGCGGTTTCACATTGAAGTTGACAGTTCGCGGACCGTGCCTGAAGATGTCAAATCTCTAGTGGCTAAATACTTAGAGAGTCAAGCAGGCGGTGAACAACAGGCAAGCGATAGAGAGACAGTTGTCACGATTTGGGACTTCGCGGGGCAACATCTGTATTACGCCTCACACCCTGTGTTTCTATCCCCTCGGGCTGTTTACGTGCTCGTGTACAACTTGAGCAAGGAATTGAGCGCTAATATGGAGCCCTGTGTTCGTCAGGGCGTTCACGATTTTATTCCCCACTCCAGTGGTGACGAAACTAACTTGGACAGCATTCTATCGTGGCTCGTTTCTATACACAACCTTAGTGCAGAGGTTAGGGCTAAAGAGAAGGACCAGGAAGAGGAACAGCCATATTTGAGGCCCCCAGTGATCATAGTGGGTACTCACGCAGACAACCCGTTCGAGGACCCTAAACGTATGGAGACCCAAATCAAAACGAGCCTTTCTAGGAAGACCTACGCGCAGCATGTTCGCAGACCGTTTTACCGAGTGGATAACACGCGGTCTGGGGAAGACGAGGGTGTCCGGAAGGTGCGACAGGAAATTAGAGAGGTAGAATGTACGCGCATTTTTTTCTCTCATTATCGCATTCTTTGTGGTTTTTTTTCTCGCTTTAACGTAATCAATATTCTGTTAGGTATTTTCGCATAATTTCGTCTCGTTAAGGCCCTTTTGCATGCGTTTTTTTCTCAGTTGACTTGGGCTTTGCCATCGCTACGTTTCATTCGTCCAATTCGCTTACCGTCCTCTCCGATTTTTATTTTCGTTTTCCTAGCCGTCCTAGTTATACAACGTTTCTACCGCTTGCTTCGCATCGCTTTCGCTTATATCGTACATTTCGTGGAATCGATTAAACGACATGTAGCGTGTTGGACGTTTGAGTACAAATAAATAACGATCAACTTGAACCTTCGCGAAGCATAGAAAAACCTTCCTAGGAAAATAACATATTAAGTTCATTGTGAAGGATGGTGTTCTATTATTATTGGTTGATATTTAGGGAAACAGACCGTTTAAACTGTCGAGTGCACATGAACGGTTCACCGCGACAGCCAATATTCTTCTTGGTTTTTGTCAGTTGTGATAACCAGAAGTTCTCATAACCATGTTGTGAAATCTCCTCAGTGACAGAAAAGCTCTACTGCAGAGTGGTGATTTCACACACAAATATTACAGATGAAATATTTCGTTCTTTGATTTTTTTTCTATTAGTTTCACCCTCGGTAACTCGAAGACTTGGTGTTTTCTGCGTTGTCTTTCCTTTCAGTTTGTACGTTTAGTTCTCTCGGTTCTCTCATTTTTAGTTCACTCACGCGTTCTTTCTATCGATAAATCAACTGCAAGTAATTGGTAACAATTGGTATTTTGACGATATTTTATTTTTCTCTTTTTTTCCAGGGTGAATAACGCTATCCACTGGGTAAATCACTATCTTGTGGATATTGTTGTACTTTTGTTAATACTTTTCCTCTCGATAGCGATTTATCCGGGGGCTAGCGTAACGAGCCCTTTGAACAACTGGGCTCAGGTCATGTTTAATTCATAAAAAGTTGTTTTCAGGTCCTACGCTTGGAGCCCTACATGGGAGAAGACGTTCCCGTACGTTGGTTCAACTTCGAGAGGGTCGTGGAGGCGCTGGTCCAACAGAAAGTTTTCTACCTGAAGGTTTCTCAGTTGTACTTCATCGTGAGTAAGACATGCCTTATCGAGGATGAGACGGAGATGGTGGCTATGTTGGATTTTTATCATGACTTGGGTATTGTAATCTGGCATGGTGACACTGTGGTGCTTCAAACACAATGGCTGATTCATTTGTTTAGGAAACTCATCACTATACGACCCTTTGATGAACAGGTATCGTATTTATATTTTCCTTGAGGACTGCGGCCCGCATGAAACCTTAGCTAGACAAATTTTTAATAGTGCTGAAATAATTAGAAAGTGAGGTATTTCACTTCGTCAAAATTTTTTATTTTAACTCGTTTTTTGGTGCGTTTTTTCTTTTTTTTTTTTTGCATACACAGTTCTTTTTAAACTTTTATCTTACCAAGAAAATTTAAGACTTGGGCGCATTTAGCCTGCTGAGTCTTCAAGATAATTTTGCGCAACTATTTACCTTTGCTGCCGTTCTTGTCTCAGTGTATTTTTATTTCTCTTGATTTTATTACTATTGTTCTTATTCATTAATTGATTGATTGATTGTTTGTTTTTTGTTTTTTTTTTGTTTTTTTTTCATTTCAAGAATCCGCGGCATGCAGCAGCCTGGAACGAGCTGGAAGAAACCGGCCTTTTGAGCATGCGCTTAGTTGATCACGTGTTTGCTGAATTCTTGTGCGATGGCCAGTCACAGAACGACATTCTGTGTATGATGGAAATGTATGGCCTGATTGCAAGATTCACACCTAAAAGTGAAGCTGGAGAAGATTCGCCGGCCGTAAAGTATTTTGTCCCAGCACAGCTCTGTTCGTGTCCAGAGACAGAACTGGACACAACAGAGAGTGAAATTTGTCCTCTGTACATCAACTTTGCGGATGGTTTTCTCCCACATGGTTTGTTTCCGCAGCTCGTTTCTCGGTTCATCTCGGTTTGTCCCGAGTTGGGCTGTACAGATGAACCAAACCTATTTCAAAATCTTGCTAGGTTTATTCTGGGCGAGAGTGATCTATTTCTCATTGGCAAACAGTCGTTTATCAAAGTAATTCTCCAGACAAAGAACTCAGATGACCTGGCCGGTTTGGTCCGCGAGCGTCTGGAGTCGATTCTGAGTAGTCTATCAAGTGACTTTGCATGTCTTCGTAACATGCGTTATGAATTCTCCGTAGCTTGTCCTTCGTGTTGCAACAAAGCCTCAACAAAGAATAAGACCAAGTCCTGTACCGAAAACGACCGCATTCACTTCATTCCCATTTCAAATGACGGAAAATTGATTTGTACGAAGACATTTGGTGCCCGTTCGCGACTGGAGATTCCCGGTTTAGAGAAATGGCGTGGTTGTGTCAAAAAGGTAAGTTAAGACTTTTCAACCTTCTTAACTTGAAATTCTTTTATCTAAGAAAATACCCTGTCCTTCTTTGAGATTTCCTTTCTTTTTATGGGCATCTTTTGTTGGTTCGATCGGTCTGGCGGGGTCTTTGTGTTGTGTTATAGGGCAAGACTCATCAGTTCACTCTGCATCTCTCCAACCAGGCTCTGGTTGGAGAGGCCACTTATCAGCGGGATATCTTTTTATCCGTTGCATCCGTTGGATAGCGTTATCTTCCCTTTGAATAACTGGGCTCGTAAGTATGAATGGATACCGGAAGACTGTCAGGAAAACCAGAACAAATGTTGCGATGTAATATATGATGGACTGGTGCCCTATCCAAGAAAGAATGGCGACACTCCCAGTTGTTTTATGTCACTGAAACCAATCAGTGTTTTGACTTGATTGCTAACCTCACCCTCACTTCCCTTCAATAGAAAGTCGTGGAACACTTTGTTCTAGTTTTCGCAGTGTCTCAAAAGTATGTGAAAGTGTACAAACCCTTACCATTCCTAATGTTTCGGTTCAAGACTGTTACTTCTGATATGTGAATAGCTTGCTTATCTTACCTATTACACGCTTATTTATTTACTCCCTGCGGACTGGTTGAAAGGTTGAAAGCAATGATGGTACCAAAAAATAAACAATCCTTTCAAGATAAAATGGCATTTGTTTTGTTTTCACTCCACGACGTGTTACTAATATCAGATTTATTTCCCGAGATTAGTTTCAGACTGTGTCAACTTTAGTAAGCTCCTTTTTTTATTGCAGACTGACGAGCCGAGTCCTCCAGATGTAACTCGAAATAAAACTTTCGAAGGTAATCATTTTGAAACTGTGTTATGTTCACACCCATTAGTACGCTGAAAGAAACTGCAAATAAAATAATGTAGTTCTTTTCGTAACCAATTTTAATGATAACCCACGGCCAGAATATACACTCTCATTTTAACGAGGGAGTTAACGCAGTATGAATTTATTTTCTTCTTACTGTAGACGAGATGGATAGCCCTTCAGAGATCGCGGCCCGCCCCGCAGTGTTTATCTCATATCAATGGGGTCTCCAGGACACTGTGAAGGTATTGAGGAACAAGCTGGAGGAGGCTGGGTTCGAATGCTGGATGGATATCGGTCAGATGGGTGGAGGAGACGCCTTGTACGCAGAGATAGATGCAGGAATCAGAGCTTCTAAGGTGATTCTTGGAAATCCAATTTTGGAGAATTGATGAGGGTGTTTCCTTACCCGCCCTAAGGAACGGGAGAGGAGGCATAATGATTGGTACACAGGACTCCTAGTGAAGAGATCCAAGTCTTAGGCCGCTTTGATCTTCAAGACACCCACCCTTTCACTCCGGAGTTAAAATTGGTAACAGTAGACTGTCTGGGATATCTGACGAAATTCTAGTCTTGGGAAGGGGAGGGAGGGGGAATTGGGCTACTTGCGTTGGACTGAGCATCTTATCCAAGAAGATAATTTGGATATATCAACAAAGTTGAAATGGTAAATTGGCCACCGTAACGATTACAAAAGCTGACGTTTCGAGCGTTAGCCCTTCGTCGGAGCGAATAGAGGAATTGTGGGTTGTGTGTGCTTTTAAAGGCAGAAAAGGAGCTACGTTATTGGTGAGAACATGGCAACGAGAAAAACATGAATAAATTAGTGGAATGAAAAGCGTTCGTTGATCCCTGTGGGATTTAGACTAAATCCCATAGGGATCAACGAACGCTTTTCATTCCACTAATTTATTCATGTTTTTCTCGTTGCCATGTTCCCACCAATAACGTAGCTCCTCTTTCTGCCTTTAAAAGCACACACAACCCACAATTCCTCTATTCGCTCCGACGAAGGGCTAACGCTCGAAACGTCAGCTTTTGTAATCGTTACGGTGGCCAATTTACCATTTCAACTTTGTTGATACATCCAAATTATTTCGTTACTCCCACCGACGCAGCCCCAAACAGTTTTTTTCGAAACTATCAGCCTTTATCCAAGAAGAGTTAGCTCCCAGTCCCACTCCCAATCTCTCAATTTTACATATACAGTGGAACCCATCTAAACCGGACCCTCATTAAACCGGAATTCTCTCTCTACCGGACCTTTCTTTCGGCCCCAAAATCTCTGTCATACATTTTTCTCTATTTTTAACCTCAATAAAACCGGAACCCCTCACTTCCGGAAACCGAACGCTTTTTTCAGTCCGTAATCACTGACTGACAAAGAAATTTACCTCGTTAAACCGGACGTGAAAGTTTTAAGGTTGTCGCCAAAATGAAATCACACGTTTTAAAACGTGATTAAAATTAAAATCGTAATCATGCAGTAGTGAAATCCCAATCAGAAGCGAGAAACGCGCATCGGCTAATTATTCATTGTTCTATCGGTACTGAAGCAAAAAAAGTCGACAATCGTGCCGCGTTTGTTGGGTTGAATGAAGACAAATATAGGGGTCTGTCATGTTGCGGGTGAAATCCCTTTCGAAAACAAACGAAGTAGCAAACATCACTAACTATGGTCTGAGAGACCAGCGAAACGCCAAAGAATCGAGTTGTTGTTAGAGAAGAGAATTGAGTTGATCAAATGCGCGGAATCAGCGCCTAAACCAACACTGAAGGCTCTAAGCGGTAAATGTGGGATCAATAAATCAACTGTACGTGATATTTTAAAGAAGAAAGAAGTCTACAGATGAATTAAAAGCGGCGATCATATTACCCTGTGTGTAACTGAATTTTTTTGTAGATTAAATAAAATGACGTTGAAAAGCTTCCTTGTGATCCATGTTATTAGTTCCTTTACAGACGTGCTTTATTAGTGCTCGTGTTCCATGTACTGGTACTTACAGTCAGACGTTGCATTATGCTGCATAAAATTGCCTTATGGGTAAAACCTCAGTACACCCGTCTAAACCGGACGTTTCCTCCGGTCCCAAGGGCGTCCGGTTTTGAGGGGTTCCACTGTACCGGTAAAGGTAAGTTCCGGTAGCCATGCACCGGTGGACTCAATGTCTCATGTAAGCCCTAAGGGGCGGGAAACCTAGCAAGACGGGAGGGTTCCACCCGGGTAAAGTAAAAAAGTACGGGGGTATCTAAAATCTAAATCTGAGATACAAATCACTGATACTAACTGCAATGTTTTGTTTGTTTCCTTTCAGGTCGTAATTTGTTGTGTGACCAAGCGTTACTGCGTGTCCGAAATGTGCCAAAGAGAAGTCACTCTGGCAGATACTCTACGAAAGCCTATCATTCCAGTGCTGTTTGAGTTCATAGACTGGCCGCCTCCCGGCCAACTGGCTTTGATTTTTGCTAAACTGCTTTACATTGACATGTCCCAAGGTCCTACCGGCAGTTTTCCTGAGGACAAGTTACAGGAACTTTTTCTAAAAGTTAATGGCCACGTTGAACGTTGAATTACGGAAGCCGATGAAGACATTCGAAGGTTAACGGGAACTTACGATGTGTTTTCAAGCGTCTTCATGCAGGGTTGATCGCTAGGCTTATAAAGATAACGGAAATCGATGGCTTCCGAGGACTAACAACTGTTCCAGACGGTCGTCAGACAAAAAAAAAAAAAAAATCAGTTCTCTCAGTGCTGCTACAAAGAAATAGCCTATGCCATTCCAGGCTCTCGGTTAGCGAATACCAACGGAAAAGCAGTCCAGCGAAAACTGGCGGGGTTCTGGGAATAAGTGTCGCTCTCCTTGGTCCCCTCTTCGTTTTTCTCTCGCTGGCTGCGCCATTTCGCTCTCCCAGCATATATAAAATAATAAAAGGAGGAATCCGAATAACAAAATGATCGTACTTTTTTTATTATTTTCATTCAAGACTTCTGTACAATTCCTGTTAATAAAATAAGCTGTTTTAATTTGAACGTGTTTTACTGCGATTGCTCTATAGCTTGTCAAAAAGCTTCCTTGTTCAAGGCGAGATCAGTTTCAAACTATAGTTATCGCATCTGTCTCTTTTATCCTTATTCCTCCGTCATATCTTGAATGTGTTCAACTTTCTATCTTAACCTCTCTGAATCATCATCTGCAGACTAACAGGAGCAAGTGATTTGAAGAGTCGCTCGAGTTCCTGTTGGTCACAAAAGTTTACCCCAAAGACGAAGCTCTAGAGAATTTTTTGAGTTTAATTGTTTCAATTTTCTTCGAACAACAGTTTTCAATCTGTTCTCTCCACAAGGAAATTAGGGTAGAACCGAAGACCCTCTACGCTGTCATCCCTGCAGGCCTTGCCAGCTTGTTCAGTTACTAGGAGCCTTTAACAACAAAAGCAACCTATTAGTGAACTTGAATCGACTTCCCAAAGACTCGAACCTCCCAAGGAGATCGAAGGAGGGTTGAGTTAGCGCGTCTATACACCTGCATTCATACAGTGTACGTTTTATTAATATTTTGGTGTAGTTCGTATGATAAGATGAATCCGCCACGTATTTTGATAGGTCCTTATTACGAATCCTCCACGCATTATGATTGGTCCTTATTATGAATCCTACATACATTCTGATTGATCCTTATTATGAATCCTACACGCATTTTGATTGATCCTTCTTTTGAATCCTACACGCATTTTGATTGGACCTCATTATGAATTCTACATGCATTTGATTGATCATTATGAAACCTACAGGCAGTTTGATTGGCCCTTATTATGAATCCTACAAGCATTCTGATTAGTCCTGATTTGTGAGAAGCATAGATGATATCACCATTGACAGCATCTTGCTTTTACTAACCATAAAAAAAACAAATAGAATCACGGAATCAAGGCAACATGATGTTACTTTGGTTCGGTTCATTTACTACAAAAGATCACAGAAGACTTCAAATGAGGTAAGACCATTATTCACACACTCGTGTGCCATGGTTCTTGCGCTTACCACATTTTAACGTTATCTGTGACGTTTCACTGAACAGAGGCACATCAAAATCGAATCTTTCTCTTGGAAAGGGTTAGTTATGGGGGTAAGATTACAGTTACCCTTTGATGGAAATCCTGGGGAAGTCGAGTTTGGTTTGAGTTAGCGCGAAATCTGAGTTAGCGCGAAATCCGAGTTAGCGAGAATTCGAGTAAAATAGGGAGACGACTCAATGAGGATTTATATAATTCAGAATTATTAAAATTGGAGTCAATGATTAAGATTCGCACGCTTCGCTATAAACTGACTTCCGACCCTCATGACATAGTAAATATCAACACAAGTGTGATTAACGTTACCTTTCTCTGGCCAACATGACGGATACTTTCGCCAAGTGTGCGAGTTCCTCAGCTGTTAATGAACTCTTTTCATCGAGCTTTTACATGCAAGTAGAAAAGGCAAACCAACAGAGTTGTCGAAATTTTAAGCTGACGTGGATATCGCTCATTATACACAGAAAGAAAAATGTAAAATATTAAAAGCGTGTGGCCATTTGGGAAAGGGTGTGCATCGAGGCCTAAAAACCCTGACCTGGTTTGAAATCTTTGCACATTAACATTAGTATGTATAATCTTCACATTCTTCACTGTGTCGACAAGGAAAATGTGTTTAACAGACAAGAACTTTTTTAGTTGGCTATCATTTCCTTAATTCTTTTGACTTAAACACGAAGACGCGCTATAAAAGGAGAGGTCCCTTAGGTGCCTGGCATGGTAGACGAACAAAAGGAGCTAATGAGATGTTTACTTCCACCAGCATGGTGGCAATGATGTAACGTGTGAACCACCTACTTCGATTTCAAATTTACCGCCACAAATAAAGACAGTTTACATTGGAGAAAGGAAATACAAATCTCAAAAATTCTTGTATTGTGATGAAGACAGAAAACAATTTTGAGGAATGCGTCCGCTGTTCAATGCTTTGGATTAGCTATAGCTCAAGCTATATGTGTTCTACATCACACGACGGTTGATTGACAAATGGTCCAGAGGTACCGAAGGCACCCCTCCTTTTATAACGCGCCTTCGTGTTTAAATGCTTAATTCCTTTGAGATACTGTGAGGAGAAGGTAGATCCTGGTCACTCAGTTGGGAACTTGAGGGTTGAGACAACTGTCGTGGTTTGTGGCAAATCGATCACACTGAACCACGTACTGAGCCACAATATTCGAAAATAACATTTTATAACCTGAACAAACCTCGTTCCCAGGGTCTCTCATCTTCCTGTCCCCAGGAGCGAGAGAGGATAATAGCGGGAAGTTGAGAGACCCTGGGAACGAGGTTGACCCTGAACCGCTTTCGGACACAGGCTAAAAGAAGGGAGTGCCCCGCCCCTTCCTTTCCATCCCACCCCACCCCACCGGGGGCTACACGTCTATGCTTACCATTTGCCTGGTTGTCCGTATGACTTCCTCGTCATTGTGGGACAAAACTTGAATAACCAGCACACCACTGTCAAAAGATCGTAATCTGCAAGACATATCCACGCGTTAGCACTTGTAAAGGCATGAAAATAATTATTTTCCGTCCGCTTAATTATGATGATCGCTAAAGCTTCTACACAACTACTTGCGCGGCTCTGAAAGCGAATAGAGGTTGTGACATCGAAATGAGAAACTTGACGAAAATCTGTTACTTAACGTAACCAAAGAGAGTTCCTTGTCGTTGTCATAACTGTAATCACATACTCTCTCTTTTCCGTCTTCAACCGTCGGATGAGTGAAAAAATGCTCGCCGCACCAACAGTGGCGTAACTTTAATACCTGTGAACTCAAATGACTTAAAAGTAGGTCAAATGAAATAGGAGCAATAGAGGAGAAGGTCGAGTCCAAAATGAAGTTCAATTCTACTCAGTTTGGAGATGAGAGAAATCATTGCAATTACGAATACTACTTCAGTAGCGGTGAAAACAACACCTCCACTTGTTCTGCAGTCGCGAGATGTAGTGGACATCCAGTTCATTGTATTTGACGCGCGTGAACTCACGATTGGCTTACAAGCAAGCACGTTAAAATAAGCGACAGCGCAAAGCAAGCAAGCAAGCCGGAAAATTTGTTTGGGAGAGGAGAATACTCGCAGCCTAACGATTGTCGTTTAAAATATGACGTAAGCCAACTTATGTCAAGACATACAGGAACGAAAAGTTGCGCTACTCCTTTGCGATATACCCTCTTATCTATTAACACTAACTCTTCATTGACAAGTGATTATTTTAGCATGTAAATTTTTAAAATTTCAGTTGATAGATACTTTATTATAAACACCTTGCAGCCATAGGCTGAATTACGGAATATTTACAAATACAGATGATAAAGAAAGGAGTATAAAATATTACAACTTCGTCGTTAAGAAAGAAGGAAAATTATGTACATCTTATAAATATGGCTAAAAATAAAACTGTTCTTCAAGCGCTCGATTTTGCATATGGGGAGAGTGAAATCACTTTTGCGCCTCAGCAATTCACGCAATAAGAAACGAGATGACAGCCCAGCTCACCTTAAAGGAATATTCACAGCTGAAAACATGTTGGCTGCATTTATTAAGTCTTCGGGGGAAACAAGCTGAAGAGAGAATACCACAATTAACACAATGATTAAATGCGACACTTCAAAAACATCGTGACCAGAAAAATAAAAGCTTCACCCGCTGCCTGGAGTTCAGATTTAACTGTCTAGTATTGCACTACTTTTTCAAGACATTTAAATTTTTGGGAGTATTTACCTAATGGCCATAGAGGCATGCACTTCTTTCCCTACCTTGACCGAATTTGATCATAAACAAGTGAAAATATTAGTGGGAAAAACACACACTTTCGTCATTTATAATTCATGTTAACCCTTTTCATACTTCGCCATCCTTGTACCTCTCTGGTTTATACTTCTTCTTTATGTTTCTACGTTTACAGAACAGACATTTTGTAGTTTTCTTCACATTAACCACATAGGACCTAAAAAAATATTTCCGTCACCAGCTCCTATTTAGGAGCACTTTATGCAAAACGGACGATACACAAACCTCCATTCCTCTTGCTCTGTTGAATCTACAGTATACATCGGTCAGCGCCATCATTCCTCCTTCGCCCTTCAATGATAGTAATGATAAACATATCAAAACGAAATGAAGTGCAATCTATCATTTGGTTACATCTTCTGAATCTATAACAGACTTTTCTCCTGGGGCAAATGCATGCAAGACTTGTAATTAGACTATATGTATGTACTAAGTTACTGAGTTCTCTTTTCTGTATAGCTTTAGATATGCTTTTACCTA
>NC_142527.1:25657700-25730200 GCF_964205215.1 Stylophora pistillata | reverse complement strand
TGTGCACGTAGTTGCCAAGCCTTTGATTTAGAGTGAGGCTAAAGGTGACCTTGTTGTGATAGAGACCTGTATCTAGTTAGCATGATAACAAAGTGATTTACATTTGAAAGGCAGCAAGGTTTGTATCATAACAAGGTCACCCCTAGCCTCACTCTCATTCAAAGGCTTGGCAACCAAGCACACAACTGTAAAATGGACTATTATTCAATACATTTTGAAGCAGATATGCAATGAAAACAAAAAAAAAATAATAATAAAATAAACAGGAGGGATATTCTGCAATTTGACACTTAATTCTCAGACCTAAAATGAAGAAAGATTTAAGTTATACAGAACAGAGATTGATGTTTACATCTTAGAAATGAAAGGGTTATTCTCGTCACAAGAACAAAAGCTTATACCCACAGCATTTATACAATCTTAAGTTTTTAAGTAAAGCTACCAAGTGAAGTGCTTGACGATTTGTTTCAAATATTGCATGAAAATTAAGTACCTTTTCCATTAATGCATCCAAGTCTTTAAAAGCCTGAAGTAATGTTCAAAAGAGAAAAGGAACACATTGAATAACTGACATAAAATGGACTAGTGGAAAATTGTTAGACCATATTGTGTCAACATCTGAAGTGAAACAAAGAAAACTTACTTTTGTCTAATAAAAACCTTAACTTCAGTTATGTTTCATCCACAATTCACCTCTAAAGAACCTGGCATAATTAATTAATTATACAGTAGAGCCTCTCTCACCAAAAATAATTTAACACAATGCTTCAGCCAACTGCAAGAACAACCCTTTGTTAATTATACTTACCTTTTGAATATAGTTATCTGTCTCTTTGGATTTCTCTTCTAGTTTTCTCTCAATGCCTACTATTCCTCCAACTCCTCTGGGACGATTCTGAAACAAGGAGATAAGTTGATGATGAGTCTCGAGAGCAGAACAAAATAAGAACCCCATTGACCTTAACTCATGAGGCGAGAGTAGTCCAGTGGTGAGTGCGCTGGACTCTGGGTGAAATGGCCCGGGTTCAGGTCCTGGCTGGGGCTTGACGTTGTGTCCTTAAGCAAGACGCTTCACTCACATTGCTTCGTCTTCTCGGATAGGACGTAAAGCCGGAGGTCCCGTCTCCTGCACCTATCAATTAGTTAATTTTGGCAGGGGACGTTAAAGAACCCACATCACGAGATTACTGTGATGTGGTCTGGCCTGTTTACTGGGAATGGGGGGAGGGGGCATCTGTAAAAATTTCTCCTTTATTAATTGTAAACTGCCGCTGGCAGTCTGAAAAAGTCCCCCGCACAGTGTTGTAAAGCGCATTAGAGCATTTACATGGAAATGTGCTATACAAATCGATCTATATCTATCTATCTATCTAACTCCATTTACCAGTCCTTTTCCTGTTGTACTGCTGGTTGATGGCTGTGCACTTTGCTGCATCCATGAATTTTTGTTAATCTGTTCCATTAAACGGGCAAAGAACTGCATGGAATAAAACAGATGATCAAAAGAGAGTCAACCAGTTAGAAAAGCATCACATACATTTTGCTCTGGTTCTTTTGGCCTCTGAAAGCCCTCTAATTCTTTATTGAAAAATTGGATCAGTTGTCTTGATTGAAAAATTATTTTCAGTAAGCAGAAAAAAATACAATATCTTTATTAGGACTCCCCAATGAGGATCTTTGAGCCTAATTACATCAGTGATTTGTTGATTCTAATTTCATCGGGTTTCAGAACAAATCTATTTTCCTTTTATGAAAATAATCTTCCTCCTTGAATGAAAATGACTCTCTTACCAACAAAAGCTGACCATTTCATTGTTGTTCTCACAGTTAAAGGGCCTTTTATTGTATTTGCCAGAAAAGAGTTTGATAACATGCAGCAACATTTACTGTCAACTGAATTTCTTTCCCCTTTTTTTATCCAAAAATATTTAGTATAGTTCAAAACAGAAAGTATTCTCTGTTTTCAATCTAAGTGACTTTACATGTGTTCAGTGAAGCAACCAAAATAAAGCAACCTTGTACGACTCCACTAATTTCTGATTTCTTTTGATTTCTTTGCAAAAACTTTTTTTCCAAACTTTAAGTTGGCAAACTCAAGGTGCAGCTCATACATCTTGCACAGTGGTGTTCACGGTACTCTGTATTTATTTAATACATAATCATGTAGAATACCTCTGAGTGACCTCCTTGCTTAAAAGAAAACTTTACACAGCCATATGGACTAGAGACACATGGACCAGGTTCCTTGTTTGCTGGAGGAGGGTGAAAACTCACCGTCACTTTAGCACTGTTTACGAAATAAAAACACAACAAAAAATATTCAGAAGAAATTGTTTAAATAATAATCATAGAATTGAAACTCAACTCTATGTACAAAATAAATCAATTATTTAAATGATTTAGTTTCTGCTATTCTTCAAAGAGGGTTACATATTTTCAAAACAGTTTACATTAATTCAAAGTAGATCAACATGTATGCTATCAAATATGAAATTTATGGTTGAGGAATTTTCTATTCAAAAGAAATGTGTCACCTGAAAATCTGTTCATAACATAAAACCAAATGTAAAAGGCATTTTTCTCTTTAGAAATTGCAAGGAACACTGGACACAAATTATGTCCAGCACTATGTCTTCATACTTTTCCACTGAGTGCAAGGTGGTGGGGGAGCTGGGGGGGATGGGGAAAGGTGGGCTGGGGGAGCATGCACTCTCACCATAAAATCTTTGGCCCTCTATTTATTAACGATTTTATGGGTCTGCCACTACACTCAGCTGATTTAACACTAATTTCCTTAGATCAGGTAGAAATTATTCCTGACTTCAAGTTCTTAACAGCTGAAAAGATGATCACAAACCTGCTCATGAAGCCTGAAGATTGTTCTTCTACTTTGCTTACAAGAGAAAGTGGCACTGCTATGGCTCTGTCCTAAGCACAAAAACAAAACAACAACAAAACAATCTAAGCATGGAAAATAAATAATAATTTTCTATAATAAGCTACTTTTTCAGCAGATGGATGCAAACACTGAGTAAGTAAGTAAAATCCTTTATTTAAACACGATCAGTAGTTAAAGCAAAATACATGCTTGCGGGGTCGTGTATTACTTAACTAAGCTTAAAAATATGAAATACTTTAAATAATAAACACTAGAACTTGCGCACTACATAAAATTCAGAGGTCTAAAATATAAAATTGCGCATCTTCCTCTTAGGTATTGTCTAAACAGATAGGCTGTTAAAATTACGTTCCCTAAATGATGGGTCCAGTTTCACTTTTCTGATAAATTGTTGGAGATCATGAGAATCGTTTAAATAATCGGAAATGAAGCTCTTGAAAATATATCGAGTGGCGCCTTGAAAACATATCGAGTGTTTCATGAACTGAAACTATCATTCACTCATGAATGATAGTCTCAACTGAGTAAGCTATAATTAATAGGTGAAAGTTAACCTTTGGGCTTGACAGATCCAAGGCACAGATGGCAAACATGATTATCATTCTTTTATGTTCATTCAAATTTTCCCAACTTGCCTAGTCACGATGTCTAAGGAACAGTAAACCTGAACTCAAACGAGAGGCCAGTTGTGCTGATTTACACCATCATCAGAGTGCAAAAGAAAACCGATCAGGTGTGCCATTTACGCATAACTGTCTATACCACGTCAGATCCGAAGTTATGGGTGTCTTTCACTCTGCATAGTAAGGAAACTCTTAAAAATCAGAGAAAATCCCTCCAAACAAAGACTTGAACCAACCCAAATGAGATACCAGGTCTGAGAGTGGAACAACGGTCACAGCATTGGGAGGGAGGATTTTTCACCATGGAACAATTCACGATTTCAGTTAATGTGATACTTATATGAGAACGATCCTTCGCAGTAAAGCACTATTTGAGCAATAGTGGAAATCAGACCTGAAAAAAATTTCAGGCCTGTACGGGATTCGAACCACTGACCTCTGCGATACTAGTGCAGCGCTCTACCAATTGAGCTAACAAGCCAACTGGGAGCAGGCCATCAAATTAATTCGATATAAACCCGTAGATGATAAATCAAACAACAACAAACATATGAAACATATGTGTGAACTGCGGTTATGAGACGTATATGAGAACGATCCTTCGCAGTAAAGCACTATTTGAGCAATAGTGGAAATCAAACCTGAAAAAAATTTCAGGCCTGTACGGGATTCGAACCACTGACCTCTGCGATACTAGTGCAGCGCTCTACCAATTGAGCTAACAAGCCAACTGGGAGCAGGCCATCAAATTAATTCGATATAAACCCGTAGATGATAAATATATATAAATGTATACGTTCTCATATACGTCTCATAACCGCATTTCACACATATGTTTCATATGTTTGTTAATGTGATACTTCTAGAGTTTTGAGTTTTTTCCTACAGCTATGAATTAAACAGACTTTCACTCTAAGGGCGTCTTTTATTGACATTACAGAAGAACTGAAAAGGGGTGAGTAGTCCAGTGGTCAGTACGCTGGACTCTGAGTCAGATGGCCCAGTTCAAGTCCTGGCTGGGGCTTAACGTTGTGTCCTTAAGCAAGACGCTTCACTCACATTGCTTCGTCTTCTTGGATAGGACGTAAAGCCAGAGGTCCCATCTCCTGCAGCTATCAATTAGTTAATTTCGGTAGGGAACGTTAAAGAACCCACATCACGAGATTACTGTGATGCGGTCTGGCCTGGTTACTGGGAATGGGGGGAGGGGGCATCTGTAAAATTTATTCTTTATTAATTGTAAACTGCCGCCGGCAGTCTGGAAAAGTCCCCCGCACAGTGTTTTAAAGTGCATTAGAGCATTTATATGGAAATGCACTGTAGAAATTGATCTATATTATTATCATATATTATAAACCTGACAGAGATGGGAGTGCATCAGTGTTCCTCTAAAGACTTTCAAGTTTTTACTTGCACGTACCTGTTGATCTAAATCATCCCATACTATTCTGTGCGTTGTTAACCTTAGAGTGCCATTCTCAAATGTTGTCTGTACAAAAACCAACCAAAGAAAGGTATTTAAAATTACTGTTTCACAGAGGAAGGTTTTGTACAAATCAGCTATCTTGCCACATCTTACCTACTGCCACCTAGTGTGGCATTTTTGCACGGCATCAGATAGTCGTAAATTGGAGCGTCTACAAGAAAGAGCCTTGAGACTAGTGTACAATACTACCACAGAAAGTTACGAATCCTTGCTGAAAAGAGCTAAGTTAACTACTTTACTAAACAGGAGGTTGTAAGATAATTATACTCATTTTGATGTTTAAAGTTAAAAACAAATTAACTATGGACCAAACTGCAGATATTTTTAATATCAATGAAGACAATACTAAGAGATATAACCTAAGAAATGCGGATTTTGTCTTACCTTGGTTTAATACTGTTACCTATGGAAGACATTCTCTCAGATTTCTCGGACCACAGTTGTGGTCAAAATTAAGCAAGGGGGAGAGAAATATTAAATTTTGGCATCCTTTAGGACTATGATACGTAAGAAGGATGTAACATCATTTCTGGAAGGATGTGGGAGGGAATGCCACTTATGTTCTGGGTAACTGAATGTGCACATATCTTAGGGCTTTTTTAATGTTTTAAAGTATATATATATATATATTTTTTTTATTTAATGATGTAATGTTGTTTTAGGATGTCCATTAGTGCCATTAATTAGTATACTAGTTTTAGAGTATTTTTAATCTGTTTTAATGATATATTGTAGTTTTAGGGTGTCCCCAATTAGTGCTTACAGGCACTAGAACGACTAGACACGTTAATAGAGGTTATGTATGTATGTATGTATGTAGCTTAGTGTTCACAGGTGTTTTATTTCTACCTTTTTGTCTCCGTCATATATTCTGATGCCAGACTGCTGGTGAACTCCTGACTCGCCTGGGAAGACACACGTGTTTGATGAAGATGTCCAACTAAACCGATCCATAATGTACCTGGAAATTCTCTCGCAATTTCCCAACAATTCAACATTGACAATCCCCTGTACTAACTTTCGCCATATTTTGCCGCCAGCGCACTGTTTTCCAGCGGTAACGTGTATATAACTGTATACGTTGTGTATGTATCATGTAGGATTTCATAAATATGGCGGAAGAACGGTAGAGTTTTTGTACTGCCGTCGAAAGCGAAATTTGGTTCTCGTCCAGTGAAATGCTCAGCTAGGTTAACTAGTGACTGTTTTTTTTTTTTATTAAATGCGCTTTGCACTTATGGAAGGTGTTCGTCTAGCTTTTAAATCTGGCGCGTGGCAACCAAGTAGAAAGGTAAGCTTACGATTTTATGGTTTAGACAAACCCTCGCTTTCACGTACTAGTGAAAGAAGATAATTTTTACCTGTAGTGTTTGTAAGGTACACTTCGTGTGCCATACATAACGTAGGTAAGCAGGTAATGTAAGAGAGGATTGAATCATTAAAGCAGCATGGCAGATGTATAGATTAGATTCGTGTGTATCCATTTCCATCGACTTTAGAACGTGACATCTGGCGACGAGGATAGAAGTTACAGCTGCCCAGACATGGCGTCAATAAAGATAGACGATTTAACGAGTGTGAAACCATTCGATCCACATGGTGAACCTTCAAGCGTGGGAAGGCGATGGCAGCGTTGGTTGAAAAGCTTCTCAGTTTATGCCGATAGCAAAGGCTTGCTCATCCAAGTGGATAAAGCGGATAATAAAATTCAGAGGAGAGCTTTACTCCTTCATTCGGCCGGCGAAGCTGTTCAGGAAATTTTCGAAACGTTACCTGACACAGGCGAGGCGAAAGATTACGAAAAAGCGGTGAAGGCTTTGAACGACTATTTCATTCCAAAGGTAAATTCGACATACCAAAATCACCTGTTTCGCAGCATGGAACAAGAGGACGGCGAAACCGTGGCTCAGTTCGTTACACGATTGAGACACGTGGTCAAAGACTGTGACTACGGCGACCAAGCTGATAACCAGATTCGTGATCAAGTCTTGCAGCGATGTAAATCACATGAACTACGGAAGAAACTACTGGAAAAAGGTGAGCACTTAACCTTAGAGTTGTTACTTTCGACGGCAGCAAACCACGAGCGAGTTCGGTCACAGCTGGAAAATATGGAAGGCAAAAAGGACGTGAATTTCGTCCGTGACAAGCAAGAAGACAAAGGAAAGGAGTCTGCCAAGCGAGCATGCTACAGATGTGGAAAAGTAGGACATTTTGGAAGAGACCCTGAGTGTCCCGCGAAAGGAAAAACTTGCCATAAGTGCGGAGGAGCTGACCATTTTAGTCCACAGTGTAAAACGAAAACAGCCAAACCTCCCAAACCTAGGCGGGAAGAGAAGACAAAAGGAAGGAAAACAAAGAAGTCAGTCAGGTATGTGAGAAGTGAGAGAGATGAAGATGAATATGCATTTACTGTGAATTCTGCTACATCACCTGAGAAAATAGATGTGACTGTGGGTGGAGTTGTAGTGGCGATGGTGATTGATTCGGGTGCAAGCACCAATGTGATTGACAAAAATCTGTGGTTAAAGTTAAAGCAAGACAAGATTAAGTGTGTGTCGAGAAAGAGTGATAAGAAGCTTTATGCATATGGCAGTAAACAGCCGCTGAACGTTCTAGGAACATTCTCAGCAGAAGCGAGAGTAGAGGGAAAAGAGGCCGAAGCTGAATTTGTTGTTATTAATGGCGAAGGGGCGGCACTGCTTGGAAGAGAAACTGCCATAAAGCTTGGAGTGTTGAAATTAGGAACCCAGATCTGCACTGTGACATGTAGTGAGACAATCATGTCTGATTACAAGGAGATTTTTGAGGGCGTGGGAAAGTTGAAAGATTTCCAAGTTAAGTTGTATGTGAATCCAGATGTACCCCCAGTGGCGCAACCAGTCAGGCGCACCCCATTTAGTCTTCGAGACAAGGTTAAGGAGAAGATTGAAGAATTAATAGCCATGGATATAATTGAACTAGTAGAGGGCCCAACCCCGTGGGTTAGTCCAGTTGTAGTAGTCCCAAAGCAGAATGACGAAATACGCCTTTGTGTAGACATGCGCAGAGCTAACGAAGCCATTATCAGAGAGCGTTATCCCATACCTACAGTGGACGAAGTGCTCCAAAGCCTCAACCAGAGCACAATGTTCAGTAAACTGGATTTAAAATGGGGCTACCACCAGTTAGAACTCCATCCAGATTCCAGAAGCATCACAACGTTCACTACACATTGTGGTCTTTACCAATACAAGCGTCTCATGTTTGGGATAAGTTCAGCTCCAGAAGTATACCAGCACGTCATCCAACAATCACTACAAGGCTGTGAAGGTGTTGCCAACATCTCAGATGACATCATCGTTCATGGGAAGAACACTGAGGAACATGACAGAAGATTGCAGCGAGTTTTGGAAAGGCTGAAAGAGAAGAACCTCACACTGAATGCAGAGAAGTGTAAGTTCCATATGACCCAGATGGTCTTCATGGGACTGGTGCTAAGCAACAATGGTATTGGTCCTACTGAAGACAAGGTAAAGGCGATCATTGATGCAAGAGAACCGCAAAGCGCATCAGAAGTCAGAAGCTTTCTGGGACTGGCAAATTACAATGCCCGTTTCATTCCGGACTTCGCTACAACCGCGGAGCCATTGCGAAAGTTGACCAAAAAGGGTGTTCGTTTCGAATTTGGAGAAGAGCAGAAGAATGCATTCAATGAGCTTAAGAGGAGGCTATCAAATGCAGATAATCTTGGCTATTTCGATAAAGATGCCAAGACACTAATCATAGCAGATGCAAGCCCGGTGGGCCTCGGTGCGATCCTCATCCAAGAGCAGCAAGGAAGGAAAAGAGTCATTAGCTACGCAAGTAAGAGTTTAAGCGCGGTGGAAAGGCGTTATTCGCAAACGGAAAAAGAAGCCTTAGCTGTCGTATGGGCATGTGAACGATTCCATGTGTACTTGTACGGCATTGAATTCACACTGTATACTGATCACAAGCCGCTGGAAACAATCTACTCGAGCAGGTCCAAACCGTGTGCACGAATCGAAAGATGGATCCTGCGATTACAGCCATATAAATTCCAAGTCAAATACCTACCTGGCGAGCAGAATATTGCTGACCCATTGTCACGCTTGTTGCATGCGAATGAACAAGCAGAACCATCACCGGCGCACAAGGTGTCGGATGAATTTGTCAGGTTCGTCGCAGCAACGGCCACTCCTCAAGCGATGACAACACGTGAAATTGAAGAAGCCTCATCAGAAGACAGAGAGTTTGTGGAACTGCGCCAGTACATTAAAGATGGGAACTGGAAAGGTGACCAACATAAGCAGTACGTACCAGTATGTAGCGAACTGTGTGTTATTGGCAAGCTGATCCTTCGTGGTACCAGGATTGTCATACCGAGCAAGCTGAGACCTCGAGTATTGAACCTTGCCCATGAAGGACACCCAGGAATTGTCAGTATGAAGCAGAGGTTGCGATCAAAAGTCTGGTGGCCTGGAATCGACAGGGAAGCCGAGAAGTTTTGCAAAACTTGTTATGGCTGTCAGCTTGTAAGCAGCCCAGCAAACCCAGAGCCAATCAAGTCAACACCATTACCAAGTGGCCCCTGGCAAGATTTGGCCATTGACCTGTTAGGCCCATTACCCTCAGGAGAATCTGTTTTAGTCATCGTTGATTACTTCAGTAGATACTACGAGATAGAAGTCATGCGTTCCACAACGTCAGAAAAAGTCATAGAGTGTTTGGAGAAAATCTTCACCACGCATGGACTACCTCAGTCACTCAGAAGTGACAACGGTCCACAATTCAGATCTGAAGTATTTGAACAGTATTTAGAGAATAACGGTATAGAACACAGGAAAACCACGCCACTATGGCCACAAGCGAATGGCGAAGTGGAAAGACAAAACAGGTCTCTCCTCAAGAGGATGAAAATAGCTCAAGCTGAGGGGAAAGAATGGAAGACAGAAGTGCGCAAGTACTTGGTAGCATATAGGTCAACCCCTCACACTACCACAGGCGTGAGCCCAGCGGAACTCTTGTTTGGCAGAAAGATGCGTACTAAATTACCCGAACTGAAAGAGGAGAGCACAGAGAGCGAGATGCGAGACAGAGATGGCAAAATGAAAGCCAAAACCAAATGGTATGCAGACAAGAAGAGGAATGCCCACGAGTCTTACCTAGCTCCAGGTGACCAAGTGTTAGTCAAACAAGAGCGTAAAAATAAATTATCAACATCATTTGCTCCTGAGCCTTACGATGTTATCACCAAGACTGGAAACAGTGTTGTTATTGAATCACCAGACGGCACTCAACTAATGCGAAACACAACCCATGTAAAGAAGTATGAGGAGACATCACAGAACCCGGGGGAAACAACTTCAACGCTTGATGTTACTGATCCTGTGGAACCGGAAGCAGAACGAGAAAAACTGAGCAGCCCGGTTGTGACGAGACCGATTAGAGTCAGAAAACCGCCGGAAAGATTTAAAGACTATGTTATGACTTGAGTGTCATTATCGAGGACTATGTTTTGACTTGAGTGCCATTATCAGAAACTTTGTCGTGAGTTAATGTCATCATTGACTGTTATTGTTCATAAGGGGAGGATGAATGATTTTGTGGCTAGCCGTTTTATGAGTTTCAGTTGTACTAGGCTTTAAGCGACTCTCCGTTGTGTTGACATCTTAGGATCGTTGTGGCTTTAAATAAAAAAAGGAAGGGATGTAGTGTTTGTAAGGTACACTTCGTGTGCCATACATAACGTAGGTAAGCAGGTAATGTAAGAGAGGATTGAATCATTAAAGCAGCATGGCAGATGTATAGATTAGATTCGTGTGTATCCATTTCCATCGACTTTAGAACGTGACATTACCCATTGGATTCCTACTTGATATTTATCCATTAGATTCCAAATATGTTTCTTAAGAGGGAATTCTGTTGAAATTCGTAATTTAAGAAAAGATATAGCGTATTCAACCTCACCCCTATCCCCTAGGCCTATCCCCGACTACTGGACAACACCCGACCCCCCCAAACCCCCCACCCCCTCCCCCACATCACATTCATCCCACCTCAGGCATGGTGGATCATATAATACTGACTTAAATGAAACTGAAATATCAATGCCTATTGTGCCAAGTTTAATTTCTGTAAGTGTAAAAAGAAATCAATACCAAAGTTGCTGAACCACTCCCCCCTCCCCCCGTCCCATCCGGGCGGTGTGGAGAGAGGGAAGAACTTCATTTTAATGAGGACACTGGTTATTAATTTTGATTCAAACTTTCAAAGAAGACCAATCATAGTTCTAGTGTTTTGGGTTGGTATAGTTGGTTGTTCAGGTATATAAGAGGTTAACGCTAATTTCCCATTTTTGATATATCAAAAATCTAGCATGGCTCTGAGGCTTGGGGGAATAAAAGAAGAGAACTTAATTACTCATCTCTCAACCTCTATGTGATTTCTTTTGTTTTATTCCCTTAAGCCTCAGAGCCAAGTTTGAATTTTAATATATCACAAATGGGCTATTGCATGAAATGTTTGGAAATTTACAGGAATGGCTCATAGGGACATCTTGTGTGCAGACAGAAGAGAAAGAAAGAATAATGAATTTTGTGTTCAAGAAAGATGCTAAATCCGCTCTGGTAAGAAGCAACATTTTATTCCATCCTACTGGTAAATCATTTTAATTGTGGGAGATGCTTTGAGCTGATCTTTATTGCAATTCATTCCACACAAAAATACCTGGCTTCAAACCTGGAAAAAGTCATTGTGATGTTTTTAAACGGCCTCCTGGTTAGTTAACCACCTGGTTAGCTCAATTGGTAGAGCGCCGGACTGTTGTGCAGGAAGGTGAGGGTTCAAGCCCAGGCCAGACCAACACTCAGGGTCATAAAATAACTGAGGAGAATGTGCTACCTTTCTATAATATCAAGAAATGGATAGATTTCTAGTCTTCTTGGATAAGGACGAATAAACCTTAGGTCCCATCTCCTGCAGTGTCAGTGGTAGGAGACGTTAATTTCCCACGCACGAGATTACTGTGGGGTGGACGTCCTCCGATGGGATGGGGTTGGGTCTCCATGGTGTTAAAACCTAGTAGGGGACTTAGAGTCCTATTGTTTCTACACCTACCTTATGGTAAATCTCTAAATAAAAAATAAAAGAAATTTTCTTTGGCAAGGCAGTTGCCTTTTAATAGTACATCTCTCCCAACTAGACACGGAGCTTAAAGTCTTGCACAGGCAGAATTGTAAGTCAATTGGTTTAATGTATTAAAACGAAATAGGAAAAATTGTTTTTGTGGTACATTAAGCGTATTACTGTTTTTGTGGTAGATTGGAAGACTGTTAATGAGAAAAGTGATCAGTGACTTCACAAAGATTCGATATAATGAAGTGATATTGAAAAGAACCGACAAGGGAAAGCCTTTCCTGGTAAGTTCATTTTAAAACCAAGATTCCTCCCCATAGATTCAAACCATTTCATTGTCAAATGAAAATTATGTTTTTGTTTGTCTCTCATAGGCTAATGATGCCACTGAACTATCACTGAGATGGTTCAACTTCAACATATCACATCAGGTTGTGCATCTATAAAATATTGTGTTGTGATTTTTTGTTTTTGTTTTTGAATTGCTAACACTGATTGATTGGCTGATTGGTCGGCAGTATTCAGAGCAGTATTTACAGATCACTAAGACATGAATCTGGAGAAGTGCCCTTAACCGGTTTTACTCCATAATCCCCAGTGACAAGTAATGTTTCCACTGAGTAATTGTCAATGGTACAAGTTACAAGAGGAATAAAATCTTGAGACTGATTGACTTCTCATCTGTGTTCTTGCCAAAATTGACTTGCCCACCTGTTTGAGGATTGTCCCCAAAGAAAGAGCTACTTGAAATATAAGTATGAAGCTTAACATTAATATTCGAAGGTCAGCAGTTCTGTATGGGCACTTTATCTCCTTTTATTTGATCTTGTTTCAATTTGTTGCAGGGAGACTTCACTGTGTTAGCTGCAGAGCCTGAATTGCAAGGTATGCTTCGTTTCTTATGATTACTTGAACTTGTAAGTCCAGAGAGAAACTGGCTTTTAATTTCTCTTAATAGTAGAACCCTTGAATCAAATGTGAAGGGCACAAGAACAAAGGAAATGATCACAAATTGCATAATATATTTTTTTTCACTTTTCAGCCCTTATGAATTGAAAATTAGCTTTCAGGTATAGCTTCAAGTCACAACCTCATTATCCTTCATATGTCTTCATGATTATGCTGGTTTTTGACTATCAAGTACTATCCAGTGCCTAAATCTCTTTTCTCCTTTAGTTGGTGTTGATGTCATGAAAACAACATACCCAAGTAAGTTAAAAAAATTTTTTAGCCCTTATTTATAATTTTTCTGAAACAAAATTTAATACAACTTTTAAAATGATCTATCTTTAAGTTTCATCTACTGTGCCTGGATTTTTTCACACCATGCGTAAGCAGTTTACTGGAAATGAATGGGAAGCCATCAAATCTCAGCCTTCTGAATGGAATCAACTACAGATGTTTTACAGACACTGGGTATGTTCCAGTTAGCCTATAAGCAGGCCCTCATTATTCGGTGCAAGAAGCGCTTTTCATCGCTCGCGGGAAGATTGGAGACGAGTTGGGGAGAGTCTGTGACTAATAAGAATCAATGGCAGACTTCTAGCTGACCTCTCGCGGGCTCACGTTGCGCGTGGCCCCACACTTTCCCGTTGGTGAAGAATCGCTTGTTTCAAAACGCTAAAAGGACGCCGTGGGAAATTAAAGTCATTTCATTTTAACGCATGTAGCTAACAAAGATCTTTTCAAACTTTTTCGAAAATGCAAATCATGTAAATGTACTCTAACTTTTGAATGTTAATTAAAGTCAGACAGTAGAAGATGTTTGTCTAATAATGTGAGAGGAATTCTCAATTATTTTAATTTTCCAAGCCCGGAAATATTAAAATCGACATTGTTTCAAATTTACTTCGAACATGTTTTAATACTCGCGTTGTGCTTCAACTGAGACATAAAGTAAGGCGTAGTTGAAAAAAAAACACTTTTAAGGTATTTTTCATTGAAGGCGAAAAGGGATATTTAAATCAAGTATCAAGTTCCTCTTTCTTTTACAAATCATGAGGGCAGTGTTTTTCAGCAGTTTTATCCAAGAGTGTTGATTGGTCAAATGTTTTGTTTCTTTTTCAGTGTCTAAAGGAAAGCTACGTAAAAGCTACTGGGACTGGCATAGGACGTGATTTACAGTCTGTTGAGTTCCAGATAAATACCAAAGAGCTGTCTCCCCAGGTTGGTTCTCCTCCTTGTTTAATTGATAGAAAGGTTTGGCCTACTGAGCTTCATTCAAGTCAAAATAATTATGCAGTGAGTTAGAGCGCTTTTCAATTGAAGTCGTTAAACCAAAACCAAATAAATCACAACGGCCTTTCAACAGAAAATAAAAGAGCCGAGAACTCCTAGTAAAAACAACCAAACTAACTAAAGCGCGGGAAAACAACCAAACTGCCTAAAGCGCGGGAAAACAACCAAACAGCCTAAAGCGCGGGAAAACAACCAAACTGGCGAAAGCGCGGGAAAACAGCCAAACTGGCTAAAGCGGGGGAAAACGCGGAAGAACGCGGGTGACCAAGACGTGATTGGCTGGAAAAGTTACAGGACAATAGTTAACAACTATTCACCGAAGTGGAGGTGGTTAGGTGGTGGATATTTACCGAGCCGCTTCGCGGCTCGGTAAATATCCACCACCTAACCACCGACACTGAGGTGAATAGTTGTTTTAGTATATACTAAAACAGTGAGATAATATACTGCTTCGTCGTTAATTTTGAGCGATTTCTTCGCTTGTCACGGATGCCAACCGGGACGCCATTTTTTCCCGAGTTGCTCGGAGGTAAATAGCAAAGGATATTCGGAGTTTGACTAGCCAATCAGAGCGCGCCTCCAACGCTATCCACTGTTTTAGTATATACTAATTACTGTTAAGTCAGTGTACGTCTGTAAAGTCTCGTTTCTGATACCAGTAAAGCAAAGAGAAAGAAAAACAGATATTAAGAACTCAACCGAAGAATGTGCTGTTTCATTTTTAGAACGTGACATCTGATACAAAATTTTTTCTCGAAGAGGACGAGATGGACGAATGGCTGTTTGAAGAAACCAAACTCGACGACTTGGTATTATTATAAAAAAATTATTAATTTTCATTACGTCTAGTATTGTGTTTCATCTTAATTTTATGACTGTTTCTTTTTCATTTAGCACCAAGTGGCAGTCGCTTTAGGTCCTTCACATGTAAAAACAAAGGAAACAAGGTACGAATCGAACAACTGGACACGTGTCCGCGTGTACTGAGGCGCCCGTAATGGTACAATACAGGCACGGCCCTCATGGGATTTTCACACCTATTTCAAATGTAAAATTTCAGGTACTATTTCAAGAACAAGTGCGAGGGTTTCATCAGGTTTTCTAAACATGAGAACACTGATGAAAGCACGAGGCCGTAGGCCGAGTATTTTTATTGTTTTTGACTGTTTGGAAACCCTGATGAAACCCGTTGCACAAGTTTTTGAAATAGCTTCTCGATCGCGCCTCACGAATAAAAGAAAATGGAAATATTCACGAATTTTTCCCATGTCGACAAGTTTGTTGTTGCTATAAAAATCAAGAAAGGAGTCTATTAGAGTTTGATACTCAAGGATTTGATATTATATGAAACGCCATTCCAGTGCTTCACCGGGCTTTCAAACCGCATGCGCGTGACGAAATTGGCGTGTCTGGGTTAGATGATCACCTTAAAAAAAATTAATGAATTTGAGAAGAACAACATGCATATCGGTTTTTGAACTAGAAGATTTGTCTAAGGAAAACTTGTCATCAACATTTGTAAAATTTTAGGAGTAGTCTCGCGAAAAGGCTGCGAAAAATGAAACAAAGATTTACCTTAAACGTTCGCATTGAAGTCCTTTATAGATGTTGTGTAAATAATTCAATGTCTTTCTAAAGGAAATTCAAAGTTTTTTTTTTTTTTTTTAGCAGGATGGGTCGTTCCTCGTTCACGATACTGCAGTTTGCTGATCTCGTGTCCTCAGCTATTCCTTTGTTTTCAGAAGATGAGTCAGATTGGATCAAGTTTCAGGCAAAGAAAGAAAAGTCTTAGCATTGGACTGACTAAAAAAAATTGATTGTGAACAGTAATAGTATAAATGCATTCCTGTACCGCTGAAATCGATTGAATCTTCATAGCACTTTGCAAGACTATCTATAGCAAATGTAAGTTGAGAGAATTTAAAGCAATGAATTGTCAATACATTTATAGAGATATGTGTATTTATAGGAGACCAAAAAATGTTTTTTTGCAATGGACAAAGACTGGTATACTTCTTTAGATTTACCTATGACTGGCATAGGACTAAAAATCCAATATAAGTTGTCTAAATGGATCTAAACCTTAACATTATCATGAAGTAGCTGAGTTAGGGGCTGGTGTAACCATGCTTTGTGCGCGATGGACTGAAGTATACAGGCTACTTATTCAACTTTCCGTGGAGACTGCCATAGGGGGGAATGGGAGCCGAAAGTTCACAGCTAGGGGTTCTACGAGCTTACATAGTGCATGTTACCCTTCGTCTCCTGATCTCCTTCAGTATCAAATTCTTCAGGAGGCCCCAAACGCCTAGGTACTCAAACAGGTGGAAGCGTTTGGAAACTTATTAGTGAGCTCTTCTTGGACACCTTCCATATGGCCACAATAGTGTAATAAACTCGAAATCATCAAAAATACGAAAGAAAAAACGAGCTTCCAGCTAAAGGGACCTTTCAGGGTGCACTAACTCGCATTTTCATAAACAGGATCATTGGGTTAGCCATCATGGTTTATGAGCCATAACACCATGTGCGCGCATGAAGAAGAGTTACACCGGAAGTGTATTTGTACATTGTAACATCCTGATAGAAGATGATTACAGCCAACTCGGCTCTTCGGGCCTCCTTGGCCATCTATCATTTCATATCCAACGCGCTTGTGGAATAATTGTTAATTCTTAAGATTAACAAAATGTCTTACATGAAAAGAATCCTCCACTTAAGGAAAATTTCAAAATAAATTGACCGCCACTTAAGGAGGAACATTAAAATATTATAGCGCCCTAGGGAGAGGGGGCAGGTAAATTTCATTGCAACACAACCAAAATCCCCCGACAGCCCCCTTCTCAGGTGGTAAATAATCAAGGTTGGGGATGAGAGGAGAGGGCGGAAAAAGGAAAGTTGAAGCTTGCCTAGGACCATTGGCTTCACATAGTCGAAAATAATCGGGACTGCGACTGTCGTAGATACTCAATCTGAGAGAGAATTGCGCAGCAGACGATTGGCAAGCGTTCTTGACGCGCGTGTGCCTGTGTGTTTGGGAGCAGCACGTGCGAGCAAGAAATCGTTCCGCGCACTATTTTGTAGAAAGTTCTTGTCTCTATGCGCCCGTGTACTCGACGTCAACTAACCTATGTAGTAGAAGAGAAAGTTGTATTGTTGTACGTGCAAGAAAATCAAGATCAGGCTTCGAACGGATGTTGATTTCGGATTATGGAGATGCAGTCACTTTGTGCGTATTATGTAACCAACATACCATGGAAACAGATAAGTGGTAATTACAATGTGGTGACATAAGTACAGTTTTATATCGTCAACTTTTTATCAGATTAACTCAAGTGGAGGCGTTTGGCGTGGGTATCATGATGAAAGCGCGGACGTTATGTGTTTCAAGGATGTTCCTGATGTTTTCTTGTCTCGTTCACATACGTTTTCAAAAATGCTCCAGTTACCTGCCTGAGGCCTTTACGTTTGGTCATCAGCCGTTGGAAAGTGTGATACGTCTAAACCAGAGATGGTAAAGGAAGTAGCCAAAAGAATTGAACGCTGAATAGAAAATCAACACGAGGATGTATTTTAATAAGTCTTCTGTTGATGGACACATAATAAATCGTAACTTTGCTGAGACAATACACCCAACTGACAATTTTGATTTTCATGACAAATTGTTTCCGTCGGCATGTATGTTCTGGGTCAGGTGCGTTTAAGGAGGGTAGCAAATGGAGGCTAATTTTAGAAATTAACAAGTCGTAGAAAAATTCACGCGTCACGTTTACTTTGAACAGTATTTTATGCGTCGCAGATTCTAAAGAGCAAACTTCAAATCTCATCTTACATCACCTTTCCGTAAAATTTGCGCTTCTTGGCCTGAATCCCGCGTCACACATATGAGAAACCCTTGCCGCCCTTAAAATTATGTTATACAAGTCAAGGCACCTCATTCAGCTAAATTTCTTAGGCAAGGACGGAGACGTAAAGGCAAGGACGGAGACGTAATGTCTTTATGGTAACTTAGCAATTACTCCATTGTGTTTCACTTGTGTTAGTTCTCATTAACCGAGCGGGAGGTGTGTATGGGAGAATCTTGACCGAGGTCACCAGTACAGACCTCACTGCGTTCGGTCTGTACCAACGACCGAGGTCAAGATTCTCCCATACAGACCGACCTAGCTCGGTTAATAAGATGTTTATTATATGGCTGTGTCTTATATGCCATTTTTTTATATTATTTGTACCCTTTTTTTCTAGACCGGTCTAGATGCCGGTCTAGATGGGAAAATCTAGACGCTTTCAATATTGATTTCAGCCAATCAAATTCGTAAATTCGGTAGTTCCCAGTCCTTGTGAGACACAGCCTTACAATAAAAACACATACCAAATGTATAGGAATTTAAATGGTGTAAACGGTACTGTGGCTCTGCGAGATTCCATTTGGTGTTGTCATTGCTATCAACGTTGTCGTTGACTAATATTTTTATTATTGAAGTGGATATGAGAACGTGCGCAGGTGCCCCAACGGACGTCATGGACCATGCTGCTTATTTGACGGCGTGCGGTCCATATACGATTAGAGATTATTTGTATTGTGTTTACTCCATTAAAATGTTGGAATACGCTCGAAAAAACTAATTAGATACACAGATGATGTTTCAACGCCGCTTAAAATCGTGACCTGTAGTCTCCATATTACTTCTGCCAGGAAACTGTCAAGAGAAAGGGGATACCGGTAATTCATCGTAAAAGCCGAATCATAGGCCCAATTTTAGACCGTGCACTAAGTGTTACTGTTGGGAATGAAATGGGGCCGGCGATGAGGACGGAAAAAGCTTACAAACTTAGGCATAATTAGCAAGGAGAGCCGTGGATAGGACTACTGTTCTCACATTGTATTGTCGCGACTTAACTTAAGAGAGAAATTCGCGCAGCAGAGGCACGGCCACGCCCATGGGCAGTGGGCGCGAGCAAGGAATCATTCTGTGCTCTTTTCGTTTTAAAGTTTTCGCTTCTATGCAGGCCTTTACAATCTGCCAGCTTAGTGGGCGCCTGCAGTGTCGAGCACTCAAACGTGACTAACTTTTGCAATGGCAGAGGGTTAATACTGAAGTACGTGCGGAAATCCAATTGCATGATCAGCCTTTAAGCGGATGTTTATTTTGGATTATTGAAATGCTGTCACTTAGTGCGTATTATATAACCAACATAACATGAAAACAGAAAAAACGATTACTATTGTTAATTGCATGTAGTGGAGACGTGAAGGTGGTTTTTTGCCGTCAATCATCTTTCTATCAGATAAGGTCAATAACAGCGTTTTGCGTAGGTATCGTGATAAAAGCGTGGAGTTGTATGTTTTCTTATCAAGTCACTTTCACGTACGATTTCAAACTTTTGCCGCAGCTACCTGCTCTAAGCATTTCTAGGCGGTGGTAAGCGTCAAATATCGAAGTGAGAGCCGGTATAGGCAATCAGGAGCATCAAGAAAAAATGATGGGTCAACTGAGATTTCGGAAAAGAAAATCAAAGTAGAGATGAATTTTAATGACCAGTTCTGCAGTCAACCCGTATCTCTGCTCAGAGAAATCGTGGGAGCAATTAAGATTTCCGTCACAAATTGTTTCCGTTGGGATTTATGTGTGGGGTCATGTACTTGTAGAATTCCATGTACATACAAATCAAAATGCTTTATTCAGCTATAACTGACTTTAATTAATAAGAACGCATACAAGAACGGGAACGATAAACCCGTAAAAAGAGTGGAGAGAGAAAGCCGAACGTTTTGACGGAAAAAAGTGATTGTTGAGGTGATTTGGGAACTTGTGCACGTACCCCAATGACAGATTAGAAACGTGAAGTTTATCTGACCAATTACTTGCAAGCTCAATGGCATGCGTGATCTTACCCGCGATCGGTAGGGGTTTTCCCTCTTTGACGAGATCGTAGTAATGCCATTAAAAATGTTTAAATGCGCACGAAAAGATAAATACTCAGACAGATCTTGTTTGAGCGTGTTTAATTACGATAAGTAATCTGCATGCTACTTCCGCTAGGTGACTGCAATGTTCGTCAAAACAGACGCCTGAGAGCGGAAACCAGCAAATTCATGTAACATCATTGAAGCCGACCAACGTGCTAAAAAGTTCTTTTTAAAATATGAGGTGCTGGTCTTGAAGTAATGTTAATTAAGCCTGTTCGTGCAAAACCTGACTAAAAATGACCTCTCCGTCCATAAACACTTCACGATTAAGTACAAAACTTGCATTCGTAGTTCACAGACTTTTCAAATAAATAGTAATTAGATAAATGAACGTAAATGGCATGCAAGATTGATATGTTTCACAAGGCGAAGAATTTATTGTAGGATTGAGTCTGCAATGATTTTTAGCACTAATTGCCAAATAACCAAGCGTAGTAATTTTTTAAACTGAAGAGGGAACACGTGGAACGGGAAAGAGAAACTATCCAATTGCCCCTCTCACCATAAAACTAGTTTTATTAGTACTTCCGACCTCCGCAAATAACGGAAGAAATTTGGTTCACTCCACTCTCTGTATAGGTACCCGGAAGTACTTTAGGAGAATGGTACATCATATTCAGGTCATAAAATTTGATTGCTAAACGCTGGTCTAAATGGAGAAGGAGTTTTTGCGCAATTATTTGCTGTGTTTCTCTGCAACTCGCTCATCGGCCATCCTGCAACAACGGAGAAGGAAATCGACGAAACTTCATTTTGTAAATAAGCAGGAAATAAAAATTGCTTTTGCAACATTGGTCCTCTTTTGAGGAACTCAAGAGGCCTTTCAAGAGGAGTAGCCTTTTGCATTAGCAGTCATTTGAATGCGATGACATCCAACGCCCCGTTGCCAAGTCGAGAAAGGAAGTCCCATTTTCACATTACCAACCCACTGTTTGCGACAAAATCACACGACATCACAAATGAGAAACCATCAAAGGCTGCTCTTTACCTTAGCCACATTAACAGCTACTTCACGGTTCGTGCGTCTTTGAAAAAAAAACTTTCTCAAGATTCTTATGTCCGTCATTTGCAACCTGAGTTAATCCTCTTTATCTAAACCATGCTTTGTTCCTCTTCCCCATCTTCACAATTTATCATTTCCAAACTTCCGCCTGTCGCGAATGTAGTTTCAAAATTGTCGTAACCTGATATCGGGATGTAACTTCTTACTGAAGAACACTTAAAAAAATTCCCCTTCCCACCCACCCCCCCTTCCATCTTCATTCAATATCTTGGGAGAGGGATTAAACGAAAATTGAAAAAAAAGTTTTGAAATGTGTTAAAGCGTCGCGTCGCCTCGTGTCAGTTTATCACACTCTTCATTATCAAGTGTCTTTAGAAAAAATAGAAATGACCTTGATTCTGTGGTAACAAACGTAACAAGAAATCGTCTCTTTTGCCTTAGAAAGTCCTTTCAAAGGGTGTGTGGAGTCGCTCATTCATATCTCACCTTCCGGAAGCTTAATTGCTGTGCAACCCCCTCCCCTCCCAGAAAGCTTTATACAATCATGAGTCACGAAGGTGTCACCCAAATCGTCGCGTGGGTGTCAGTTAGGCCTGTGTGTCAGTTGTGTGAATTTACTTTTGATTGACATGTGACTATGGAAAAAAACCTTCCGTTCGCTTGAATTCTTTACAGTATACAGACAAGGTCACCTTCAGAGAGCAGCTCTTTGCAAACCAGAATTGATATAAAATGAGTGGCACTGGTGGTAAATCGGTATGTTTCGGGGCTTTGGAAAGGTAAGAAAGTCATAAATGATTGTAAAATTAGAATACTTCTCGTACCATTTGGCTTGGGTTTCTTCACGGATTTTTTAGACCATTATGCATCGAGGAAGTTTCAGCCTGTTACGCGCAGTCAAGAGTGTACGATGATTCTTTAATTCTTTTAGAACCGAATCGTGAAATACTGCTTCGGATTGAAACAAATTGTCAATCGATGAGATGATCGCAGAGAACGATCGAATAAACACATAGACCAATAACCGGTATTTAGTTATTTGTATTGAAAACATAATTTTTTCAGTAATGAAGCACTTATCTATGTCATCTGTTTCATTATAGGGTTCGCTTTTTATTTTCTTGTGAAGGCACATGCTACCAATGAATTTGTACGTAAAATCAACATAATACTTCCTCAATGACATGTTGCACAAAGATGTTAAGCCGGGCATTCATCGATGAGGTTGAAGAGTCATTTTGATAATCGCGTCTTCCAATTTTCCAACTTAATTTTGTTCATTTGTACATTTATGGTCACGTCGCCATTTCCTGTTTCACTGCTTGAGCAAAATAAAGGAATGTTGGCATTTCTGTTCGGCGATGGGCTAATAATTGGTACTCAAGAGGGGACCAACTTTAGAGTCGAAATTAGGGAAAACATTTACCGAGACGACCTCGTTTTAGAACTACAGACAGATAAATTAGGGCATTGATTGGAGAAATTGTGATTATCACAACGTTTATGATGATTATCTACGCCCCAAGGCAACAGGAATTAGTTTGCTTTCAGTTTCTAATCTAAAACGCTAATTACAAATTGCGCGGTAATTTATAATTGGATAACACGAATTTTCCCGGAATATCGCAATCATCGTTAATGATAAGCCTTTGTAGCTATCGCAGGTGGCAGCGGTGACATTCGCTGATATTCAACATGTCCGGCATTTAGCAGGTGGTGTTAGATTCCCTTTTCTTGAGATAAACTTGCCGACTCAGATCTTTGTAAAACGTGTGAGAATATCACGGGATTTTCTCTCGGGTACCCACGGCTTCCGAAGTGCGTTTACGCATCACCCACGCAGCCAATTAGGTAGAAATTCTTTTATTTCATACCATAGATTTGAGCAACCATGCAGAGAACCGTGTGTACACTTAACATATCGAGCGTGATTGTCTAATCTCCTCACAGAGAACAAGAGATTGAATTGCAAGGTGCCATGGAGAGAGTAGACAGTTTCTACGCGGTGGCTTTGCTCGTTGCTGCAATGTGCGCTTTGTGGATCATCAAACGGCTCTACAAGGAAGAATTTTTGACTGATCTTCAGCAGAAGTACGTCTTGGTCACTGGTTGCGATTCAGGATTCGGAAGGGAAACTGCATTACGACTCGATAGCCTGGGATTCAATGTATTTGCGACGTGTCTAACGAGCGAGGGGCAAGAAAATTTAACCGCAGCGTGCAGTAAAAGGCTCACGGCCTTGCACTTGGACGTTACAGACTCGAAAGAAATCAAGGAGACATACAAGTTTGTGGCGCAGTATTTACCTGAAAATAGAGGTAAATTACCGAAGATTTATTTGTTCCCTTATGAATGTTTACTTTAAATTGTTGATATAGATTTTATGAATTATTACTCATATTGTGTTGTCATGTTCCAAGGTGATTACATGCGTGACGCAATGTTGTCTTAAAGGGTTTCTGTTGTCGTTTGTAATTGTTTAAATGGCATTAACTATACGTGGATAAACAATTCATATAGTAATAAGCTATTGGATAAATAGATCAGCCCGAGGTAGAATATTTGCTTTAAGTCTAATCCCTCGATAAAAATGGAAAATGTAGTTTACGCATGTTAGAATTCAAATGAAATTTTAAAAACGAGGAAATTGGAGATTAGGGCCTTTCCGCCGGACAAACCTGAAATGACAAATTTTTGTTTCGTCTGTTGCATCCGTCTTAAAAAATTTCAAAGCTTTCAAATTCCGTCAGTGCCTGATCTGCTCATAAGACCGGCCAGTATAGTTTCCCATAGGATTCCAACTTCAATTTCCAGAATTCATCCTTATTCCTTTTAAAGTTTTTAAATCGCCGAGTTTTGCAACAAAAGACAGTTATTGCCTTTTTAGTCAACTGATACACTGGTCGAACCTTTCATGACAAATTATCGACAATTTTATCACGGTTTTGTTTATTTAGTTGATTTTTGTCCATTTTTTACCCGGGATAAATTTTGTCGGCGGTGCGTTTGAAGATTTGTCCGCTTCGGCTACAATTTGTCAAGTCGTGACAAACAATACGCACTTGCAAAATGTCAGTGATGATTGAAAGTCTGTCTAAATAGCAACTTTTTTGCTGGTGTGGAAAGGCCCTAAACCAACACAGCAACACGTTCCCCCTTCACGAGGCAGGCATGGACGAGTTGCACACTTGACTTCCAATGAAACATTATAGTGTGATTTTGTCATGTAACTTCGCAACTCCAACGTGGGATGAGTGTTTAAAATCAACGAAGGTCGTTGGGCAAAGAGAGAAAAGCGGAAATGGCTTACAATTGAAGTAAAGTCCTCCACAATCATTTAAGTGAAGATATCTATTTGACTCCTGCCCTTGCACGAGATAGGAAGTTACGATAGAGCGGGGGTGAGCAAGTTATCGCAGAGTATCTTACGAGCATTAAACAAGACTGGACTTATAAGCGAACTATGATCATATTCCCGGCCCTTTGTTGGAGAAAATTAGTCCTTCAATCAACGGGCGAAAATAGCTTTTAAACACGGAATATCTGGTGTTTGTAATGACATCAAACGCGCCGTTAATGTTAAGAGTGAGGATATGTCACTATGTAAGGTATTTGTGGAAACAATGGATGAACTTACGCCCCCCTCTTGAACAGTCAAATTAACTAAAAATGCATATTCAGAGCTTATCTTAGTCCTTGAGTGAGAGAAAATGTCTTAAAGAGATCTTAATACGGTTTCCCCACTCAAATAAATTTAAGGTCATAGAAAGATAACCCCATAAATTCGGGTAAAAAATCTAGATTAAGATTAATTCCAAAGCCATTTAAAAGCCGCTTTCTGTTAGAAAACAAACTTGCTTTTTTTTTTAAGGTTCTTGTTTGATTTAACTCTGCTTTGAAAGCTATAAATAGGGTTCGTGGTTCTTTTTGCTATAACATCACATTCTTTAAGGTTTTTTCGGTCAGACCTCCCTTGTGCACGAATGCCGGTTTCTCCTTGAATGGATGAGAAAATTCCGGATATCATTTTATTATTACTTTGTTTCCGGCCATAAAATGCCTAAAATGGCTCTGAGATGACAAACTTTGAAGAGAAAAAAAATTCCTCTCGGAAAACACCTCTACCGTTTCAGCGAAATAATACGAAAAGGAATGTCAATCTTCACAACTTGACGCTTCGTACAGTAATTCTCATGCCAACTTTGACATAATAGCAGCATTGATAAAAAATTAAATATATTTTGCGACCCTGTTGTTCATCACACGGTATGTATTTATTAAAAGCTGTGAGAGAGTTAGAAACAGGGGATAACAGCCGAATGTTCAACGCACGTCCATAAACTTTTTTGTTTCATTTGTCATTTCTAGTCTAAAAAATGTTGGTTATCTTTCGATTGGATTAATTATTTTGGTATATCGAATATTAATAACGAACTGGGATGGATGATAAACTCATTCTTTCAACAAACCAAGCCGCGCCGAACTTGTTACTTATTATTAGTCTAAAAAATGTTGGTTATCTTTCGATTGGATTCATATATTGAATATTAATAACGAACTGGGATAAGCATGGGTGATAAACTCATTCGTTCAACAAACCGAGCCGCGCTGAAATTATTAACCGTAACCTCCCGTTCGAAAAATCCTCGCAACGCCACAATCTTCTCACCGCTGTACCATAACGGCTTTTAAAGTATATCTATAAAATACTTTAACCCCTAAGACCCTGACAGTATCACTGCTGAATCAAATATTTAGGTCATGAAAATTACGGAAATGATTGCAAAGCAACTGAAAGAAGTTCTAGATTCTCAGTTAAACAAATTCTCCATGTCGGTACCGCAGAGAAAATGTATAGAGTAGTATCGAGACTATGCATGATCATGATACATACATAATATTCGGGTTAGAGTACGAGCAGTGCTCCATTTCGGCGAATTTGGCGCGGGTCGAAAAAAAAAAAAAAAACACAAGACTTTTCTTGCGCCTTACTCCCAGAGTTCCGCGCGGCGCGCCACCATCAGTATTTTTTCACTGATTATTTTACGCTCGCAACGGACTTCGCCAAAAGGGAGGGACTGCTCGCATTCTATGTTCGGTTGTAAAGGGTAGAAATAATCATGTTGTATCCTGCAGGCTTGTGGGGTCTGGTCAATAACGCTGGCATCGCTAAAGTTGGACCGATCGAGTGGCAGACTATTGAGGAGTTCAAACAAATCGCAGATGTGAATCTTTGGGGATTGATTGACGTTACCAAGGTGTTCTTACCACTGATCAAAAAGGAGCGAGGACGCATCATAAATCTCGCTAGTATTGGAGGTGAGAGGACTGGAAAAATTTCAAAGAATATTGGAGGTGCAAAAGGATTTATAGTGGCAATAAACTGCATGAATCTGTTACTCAGTGGCTTTCCTTTTGAATGGTCAAACGTTATACCGTAGTATCATCGATCTGCATGTACCTGGGGCCCGTTTCTCGAAAGCTCCGGTGACTTAACGGGCCCGAAGCCATGTTTTGAAATCAAAATTTAAAGGATAGAAAAGCAGGTTCTGGCACCCAAATCAGTCCGTTTTGTTTCTTCACCTGATAGTTTTATTTCATCATTTTCAAACTGATTTTGGAAATCCCCTTCTTGAAAATAGATAGAACAGCTTTACGGACCCGTTAAGATACAGGGACTTTCGAGAAACGGGTCTCTGGATCTAGTGGTCAACTTAAAAAATTCTTTTCAACTCTGTTGATATTCAGAAAAGTAGAACCAATTCGGTATTAAGTTACTCAGCTGATTATTCGCCTTCATGAAAGTAAATTTACCGTCTTGTGTAACCCGCAGAGTGCACATGCTTGAGTTAACTTCTTCTTTGAATCCTACTTTTCGTTTCTGCTTTCTGCAGGTAGAACGTGCTTACCTCACGCATCAGCATACTCCATTTCCAAGTTTGGCGTAGAAGCATTTTCGGACGCTCTCCGTCGTGAACTGGGTCCGACTGGCGTCAAGGTTAGCATTGTGGAACCAGGCTTTTTTCAGACCAAAATCACCAATCCCGACAACCTCAAGGGTCAGTGGCAGGAGCTCTGGGCCAACCTGAACCACAGTCTAAAAGAGGAGTATGGGGAAAAGTTCTACGAAACTAGTAAGTGGGCTCCCATGAGTGACCAAGACAGAATTTCTCCTTATAATATCAATACAGGATCAAGTAAAAAATTGACGAGAATAAAGAAAAATATCAATAAGGGGAATATTAGCTGATTCAATGCCAAATTCTCCGAACAAACACCATAAGAATTGTATGGCAGACAGTAAGGAGAATTACTAATCAGATCTTGGGAGTGAAAGGGTCAGTACTGCTAACAACTAAGACACGAGTGAACATCGCAGGTCAAAAAGTTCGAAAAGAGCATAACGAGGAATGTTGGAGATTCCTGCTGCAAGAGTTATTACTCAACCTAAATATTTTTTTTCAAAGCGCATTTGATTATTCAAATTACGTGTGACAGCAGAACAAAAGTCATCTTTGAAGTTCTGAAATGCACCCTACTTTCCTGCATCAGTTCTAATGTTTCACTGGCTAGCAGTATAAAGCCACGATTTTAAGGTTTCCTTTGACAGCTATATGATGGAAGATTGTGACAAGTTTTTCTTTGTCTCGTCCCCTGCCAGGAGATTATTATCTCTTGACCCTGCCCATGCTTTCCCGTGCCAGGTTTCGAAGAGGTACAGAGTTGTAAAAAAAAAAAAAAAGGCATTCGCCGCCATACATTGCAACAGCCATTTTCAGTGTCTGGTCTCAGAACGTAACACTTTCAGTCTACCATAGTCTTCTACCTAGCTGTTGTTTGGTCTTCTAAGCCTTCTCCCACACCAACTAAGTTTAGGCCGTGTTGCTTATCACGTGACTTGACAAGTTCTCCTGTCGAGGAAATTGTTCAAGGTTTTAACGAAAACTAATCTCTCGTCATTATTCTTTGAAAAGTGTCGTAGGCATTTTTTCATCGCTGATATCAAATGAACATGTTTATGTCAACAAGTGCGACTTTGCTGTTGTGAACGAATTGTATTTTTATTGCTTTAAAGCCTTTAACATTGTACTATAATCTTGTTGTTTTATTCCAATTCCAGGCGTTAAGAACATGTTAACAGGAATGGTAGACACATGCGCCTCACCCTACCTGTACAAAGTTGTTGACGCCATTGTGCACTCATTGACGTCACGATATCCGAAGACCAGGTATATGGTCGGTTGGGATGCTAAGCTCCTCTGGATTTGGATCTCTAGGCTTCCAGCAGGTGTTGGAGACGCCATATTAAATCTTTTGGGTGACAAAGCTGAACCTATCGTTTGCACAGGCGCATTAACGCGGTCGTGCGAAAACTTAGTGAAATTAAACGGGAACAATAATTCAGAAAAAGCTTTTGCCCTCGGAAAGTGAGATAATCTGGGAATTGTTTTCTTCAAGTTTGATCATCTGATTATAGCTATTCTGCATTAGATAAATTTTTACCTTTTTTAACCTCGCCCCATCTATTGAGAGCGTGATACATCCACGACGAATGGCAACACACCATCGGTTTTTACATATTTTACCTGTTTAGCTAATAGAAAAAAGAGGGAAGAAATGGCTATTGTATTTTTAACTTATTACTTTGGGGAAGTCAAAAATTTTAAAAGAGTAAAAACATTATTGAATGAATAATCACATTGTCCTATTTATATCTCGATTTAAACAACGTGTGTTGTTTGCGACTTTGTAACAGCCGAATTTTGACTACAAAAAGACATGCGTTCCCGAAAGTGTTCACGTTGGTTGACGCATTTGTAATCACGTCTCGTACCATAGCGTGTTTTTTTTTTTTTCTACCAGTAAAAATCACCAGACACTGTAAGTTTATCCACTAACCCAGACGGCATCCAATGACTGGGTTTACATTAGAGGAATTTTTGTGAAAAAGAAAATAATAGCAAGTTTTTTTTTGACAAGCACCCTGGTCCCAAAACTGACATGCTAGTTGTCGAATATAAGGGGGGGAGGGGCAACTTGTTAAGGGTGAAACTTGTTCAGTTGTAAAACCTGACAATGACAGTTGTCAAGGAGATCATGATTTCTAAAGAAATGCTATTCCAACAAGTTTTGTTTGATAAGTGTCGTTGAGAAGGTTTCAGTTAGATTTAAGAAGGAACAATTGTGTTAAGCAAGAGAAACTTCAAAGTTTATATGCGGTTCAACTCATTCTCTATAGATCTCTATCTCAATTCTAGATATCTATCTCAATTCTCTTTATCACTTTCAATATCTCCAGGTTTAGTGTTTTATTCTACTTATTACAACATCATGTTATTGAAAAGGGAAATCGCATAGTTAATAACAGTTTGTATCTTAATGTCTATCGTTTTTGCATTGTATTACTACCTTTGGTTGAAGTACATATAATCTTTTATTGCAAGAGTGTAAACTTCCTTGGAAGAATTGTTTGTAATCCAGAATTGGATATATTTTTAACATTTGTATTTCTATACCATTTACGCATTGTATTTTTATATGAAGAGCACAGTTTAGAAGTAAAATTATTAAAATTAAAAAAAGTGTGTCTTGAGTTTACTTTAGATTATTTAGTTGAAGCCTCGGACAAAGTCCCCAGTAACACCGCTTTACATTAACTCAGGTGTTTCTCTGAGGATTGTAAGAAAAAAAACTTAAGCACGACACGGAAATCCACTCTCTTCGGTGTAAATATCCAGGGGTTTCAATCACTTTTCCAAAACGCGGCGGCTGTACCCGGAAAAAGGGCCACACGGCAAAACACAAACACGTGAGGGCCGCTCACAATGCACAAGCAGACGGCAGTGCGAGGTCGTGCAGGCGGCGGTCTGGTAACCAGCTTCTATTAATACCCCTGCAAACACAAGCCTGACAAGTATGACTCCAACTAAGCGAGACATTGGAGGTTTCTGTTTTTCATGATATTCACTGAGTTACCTAAAAAGTGCGTGAAGGGGTATGAGGGATTTTGTGGATCGTATGGTTTTCAAGGGGGACGGAGAGGGGATCCGTTGATATGAGCAGAGTACAAGGAGGAGACCAAGGAAAAATGACTGCTATTAAACCACCAATGCAAGGGGAAAGAAAGGGGAAATTTTACCCAACGGGGATCAGGTAAATTCAATCGTGACAAGCAAAATCCTTCTCCTTCTTTCCAACTCCCTTAGCAATAAATAAATAATGACCAGTCCGATTGTATCACGTGTGCTTCTGGTTGACTTAAAGGGTACTCTGAGAGCATGAATGTCTTGAAAGAGCTTAGTTTGCAAATAACAAAAGCATAATTTTGTAAGCGTCATGGGCTGACTATTCCCTAGATAACAGGTATAGGTAATAAATAGGTGCAAAGTTGTTTCAAACGTTTTAATTAACTCTAACCAATTTCATTCCCTCGTAGAAAAATACAAACATTACAGAAAAACAGCATTTTTAATGCCAGGTATAAAAATTTAATATTTACTAGATGATACAATCTTACTTAACCTCACGCAAACGGCAAACCGCTACAAAAACAAGTTTTTTCTCTCTGCCTTTTAGACATTGGTGTAAAAATGTAAAGACGTGTGCTTTTTATTGGCAAAAATTAGAAATTTTCCCCACTTCTCTATTAGAATTATTTGAGGGTTGGATGAAAAAAACTGTCACTCAAAGGAAGAATGATGAACTTGCTGTTCGCCTTTTCTTTCAACGTGCTTATGCAACTGTTACTATGCTAAAACTAGCATAACACGGAAACAAGCCGTTTGAAAAACAGCATCACTGGAGAGCAATGTGAAGTTCATGTCAATATTTTCCCCTCTCTATTCCTTTCACCAACTACATATTCTGACCAAGTTTGTTACCTCCCGCAAAATTACTCGCAATTTAGTCAATAAATGAGTGTAGAGAAGTGCTTTTCAAGACAGCAACTACTGTTATTATCCACAAACATTCTTCACAGTAGAACAAGTTGAGAAGGTCGTATTCACAACTGCCACACGATAAAGCTTGCCCGTGTTTATACATGCACAGAGCTTGTGTTTCCCTAATACACTGCCTGGGGCTCCAGTTGGCATCACCATGTCCAGTGCACTTCCTGCTACGTGGACCCCACTGCCTGCATCCAACATAATCTTAAACAAGCTATTTCCTTGCACACCCTTTAAAGTGAGAAAATAACAAGAAATGGGTTACATGTTTGTCTTACCAGCCTAACAACAAACATTTTTCAGAAGACTATTATCTTGCTGTCTTGACCAAAAATACAATGGCCCTTAGGTTAGGATATCATCATTACCGAGGTAGAGGAAATTTCTACATCTTCGTCAGCGTTAATGTGAATCATTTTTCCGTCCAAACCCAGACCTTCATGTCCCTCCACCAAAATTTCCTGTTCAGAGGTCAACATCAAATTCTGGTCCTCATTGCTGACAACCTGACAGAAAAGCATAGGTCAGAAGTGTACTTAAAAAAGAAAATTGTCAAAAGCATAAGAAATAGAGGATATTACATGGCCGCGTGAGGATACGAATTTTATCTCGAGAGAGATACTTTCAGCACGAGAAGATAAAATTCGTACCCCCAAGCAGCCATGTAATGTTCTGTTTATTATACAGATACTGATGAAATTTCCACGTAAAAGACAACTTTTTTTATTCATTTTCAAAACAGCAATTGGGTAATTATGTTGGTGACCATGGCCACATCAATATCCTCACACGTGAAAGATAAAAATAGTATCTTCACTGCGTGCGGTGAAGATATGATTTTTTAGTAAAAGGAGAAATCCTGGTATTTCATCAGTATCTATATATTAATAAAAAAGTATCTGCATTCCTAGTTGTACTTGAACCCCATTCGCCTCCAATTTGGTGACATAATCCTCTCTTAACTGAGCTACAGGTAACTTGTCGAGGAGCCACAGTGTAGGCTAGATACTGTATTAGGTTTGAATGAGAAAAACCCAACTCCTACTGCTAGGATCTACAAGTGTCTGGAATGAAAAGTAGGCCACATGGTAACTTTTGAGGTTGGTGATCAAATAAGTAGAATTTTGAAACATAAGTCTTTAAGTTAATAAAAACAAATAACAACAAAAATAAATGACATATATCAAAGGTTCCCCATAACAGACACTAAAATCTCCTGTCAAGTGTACACTGTTCACTAAAATTGTGAGAGTTGTCACTTATTGCCAAAACATAAATTAAGAATTCTAAGTGGTTGCTGCATTTGTGTTGCAATACATATTTCATTTCTCTCTTTTTCAGGGAGGCCATACACTGAATGCAAATATGGTGTCCAATTTGAATTGCCATTGTTCTGGACTGACTAGGCTCTCACACAATGTAATAATCCTTTTGTGTTTCCACGTGAAGACGAGGCTAGTCAGTTCAGAACAATGGCAATTCAAATTGGACGCCATATTTGCATTCGGTGTATTACTTTCTCCCAAAACAGTAACTGAACAACAAGTCATGTAGTTTTATAAATTCATGACATAGCTTTACTAAATGAGTTTCTAAAGGTATTTGTTGGCTTACCCGATGGGTAACCAATGCATCTCCAGCAACTGTGAAAGCATTTATGGAGGCTGGATTTATGTACCACACACTTCCATTCAAGTTCAGGATGGTCTTCTTTTCATAGGGGTCCACAAACCTGAAGCCATGTTTAGCATGGATTTCAGTAATATCTGCACCGACATGCACTGAACAACAAGAAAAACCATTAATAAGACTATCAATTATCCATCCAATTGTTTACTGTATTTTTCCATTCCCATCTGTCTATTTCTGGACTGTCCAAAATATAACTGGTACATGTAATGTGTATTCCACAATTAGGACATTGATATAAGTGATGTTGTCATTTCAAAGTCAAACATACTTTGCGCAGCTGCTGTTGTAGGTCCACCATGGAATATAACCTGGAAAAATAAAAATAATAATAATAATTTGTATCAATATTAACAAAAATAATACAGTCATTTGACAACAGTGCTCCAAGCTGCTACCATTTTAGTTGCCAAGGTAAGTATAAAACAATTTTGGCAATTTTTCCTAACATTGCATTGATGCTCCAAAAATAAAATTTTAAAAAGCAGTAAAACACCTCATGTACTGTTGTTTAATCTTGGTTCATTTTTGTCTTGTATGTTCTTCTGGGGACTAACCTCTCACCTTTGGTGACCATTTTATGATTTTGAGATTTTTGGTAACAATGGAAACTTTAAAAAAAATTGAGCTTGGAGCAGTAAAAAGACACAAGTTGCACAAGTCAAATAACATGATTGTCATCATTTTTTGTGACAAATCAATAATAATAATAATAATTTAATATTTATATTGCACAAATTAACATGAGGATATGTTGAAATGCACATCACAACACTTTTTGGGGGACTTTGGCCAGACTGCATCAGCAGTTTACAAACAATCGAAGGAAACTTATTTGAAGATGCCCCCTCCCCCCAATTGCAAGTAAACAGGCCACACCACATCACAGTAATCTCATGAGTGGGTTCTTTAACGTTCCCTGGCTAACCAAATTAACTAATTACTAGATCCAGGAGACGGGACCTACGGTTTATTCGTCCTTAACCGAGAAGACTAGAATGTCTACCATTTCTTGATATTATAGAAAGGTAGCGCATTCTCCTCAGTTATTTTAAGACCTTGAGTGTTGGTCCGGCCAGGGCTCGAACCATTGACCTCGACCTCCCACACAACAGTCCAGCGTTCTAACCAATTGAGCTAACTGGGAGGCTAGCTCAAGGCTGTCATTTGCTTGAACTGCAATGAAAAACCAGGTCACAACAGACTACATGTGGCTCAAAGAGAATTGTAACTATCACAAACTAAAGGACTCCATAACTAGTGTAGGGTCACAATGAAGTTCAAAATAGTTTCAGTCTCACTGCTGTTATTCCTTTAACCTGAAGTCTTGATTCCTTTCACAACTTGTACCAAAGTTTGTGGACTACTCTAACTTCATCATAAATTACCTTTTCGTCATCACTATCAATAACCAAGTTGTGGTCTTTAAAAGTTCCAGTTTGATTTGCATACAAATTGACTGAGTCCAGGTCACTTATACAATGAAATCGAACATTATCATTCTCAAAAAATGACAAGCACTTCATCCCATCTTTGCTCATTTGCAAGACATGATACAAAATGGCAAGCATCTGTGAACAGAAAGAGTGATAAAATTGTGCATTGTAAGAAAGAAGAAAAATCTCAGCTCTGACAATAGCTACTAATTATGTGTTCCTGCAGTCAGAGACAAATTCATGTTTTCTAACCAACTCATTATCAAATTCTATTCTTATAGTCAGTACAGTTAAAATGCCAGTTGTTGTGCATGTCTCGAAACCCTCTTCTTGGCTTTAATCTGTTTATCCTAGGAGAGTTTAGTTGTCTAATTAAAATCCTGTACTCTGACCTTCAATTAAGATTTCCTTACCCCTAATACTGAGTTCACCCAACAAAACCCTTCAGCAAAAGTGTGATTTGAGAGTCTGCTGGCATGCCCATAGGAGAAAATCACTTAGTTTTCAAGCCTATAAACACTCACCACAATATTGACTATGACAATGAGAGCCAGAATGTACAAAACAGCATAGAATATCCAGCTCTTTCTCCCTCTTATTCCAGTGCGGTGCAGATATCTCTCTCGCACATTGACACGACCAGCAGTAAAGTTGCTCTCGTGTTCATCAGTTGCTTTCTGTTTCTCTACCAGTTTTTCTCGCATAGATGTACGAGACTTGGAATTCTCCCTTCTCTAAAGACAAAGAGGTGGGTGCTTAGCAAAGGATTAAGTAATTTAAAGTAGGGGAGTAAAAGCTAGGATTTAAACTATTATATTATCAAGGTACTGGACAAAACATTTACTGATAGTATCTTGCTCAATTGAACCAGTAAACACCTTGACTCCAAAGAAAAGTTTAAATTTGAGGAAGGAAAGAAAGATCAAGGAAATCAATCAATTCTTTATAGATATTTACATGGTTATATATTGCCATACTCAATAAAGAAATGATCTTTGGAGGTGAGCTGCAATTTAAGAAATAGCAGAAAAGAAGTCTGAATTAACATTGTTTTTTGTCAAGATCATTCCTTTACATGATTTTCATCACAAAGTCAAATGAAATTTAATTCATTAACAAATTATGATATTGCTCTAAACAGACTGGTGGTACTCAATTATCAAATTGCTCTTCTAAATACTCCAACAATAACTATAGTGTAGTGCCATAATCATAACTGAATGATGTCAATAAAGTTAACTAATGATTTATTAACTTCCCTTTTCTCAGGAAAACCATATGAAAAAAAAGAAAACTTTCAAACACTTCATTATCCCCTCCCCCCCACCCCTCAGTCACAATATATAGTTTCTAATATCTCCAATTTGAAAGTACAGGTAAACATGACATTTTTACCCGGGCATCTCATCCTGCCATTAGTTTTAATAAAAAAAATGTTTTTGATAATTTAAATTTCTGTTTAAATTAAGAGCACTATATACATTTTTACTCTGGATCTAGGAGAAAAGTGAAAAGAAAATCATTTACTTTTTCTCAAATCAGTATCAAGTAATTTCTTTCTTGAATCTGGTATGATATCTGCAAACTATGGATGTTGGATTACAGGAAAGAATGAGTTACATTAATTTAAGTGGGTAATGTTGGATCACTGACAACAACTCAATATCTGACACGGTAAGTGAAAATCACTTTCAAGCACAAATTTCGTGATGAAAATGGGCGCCAGAGAATTGTTCTAATCGACCACATAGGAATGCTAATTCGCACCTCTTCATTGTATAGCAAAATTGTGCAAATGTAAAACAAAACTTTGAAAGGTTTTCTTTAATTAATAAGCCACGACAGATTGGAAAAATGCAATTAACGTTCAGAATGATATCATTAAGTGCACGGATGGGATATCTAGAAACCTCGCGTTCATAAAAACTTTAAAAAATTCAAACGTAGCTATTAAAAGTTGATTAACGGTTGTAAACATTCAACGCATGCAAATCAAAGCGTTTATATCTAATATTCATGTTGTCTGACTTGGAGGAAATCTGACAATAGTATCCATTCCTTGGTGACCAAAAATTTTCCACGACACATATAATTCCTCCAGTGTAAAGATGGTATTATTTCAGGGAGGATTAACATGAACCAGTATTAAGAGAAAGCTACGCTAAAAATTAGAATTCCGCCCCACGCCACTTCAGTGAGCTAACTTCGAACTGATTCCACGAAACATTCCCATATGGTTTGAATATTTCTCAATCGTGTTCAAAGAAGGTCTTACAACTGTCTCGACAAAACCTGCAAAGTTCTCTACTGCTTGTCAAAGATCTAACAGAAATCGCCGAAGCGATCTAGGAAAGCAGGTCACGAACGCGAACGTATAATGAACCATTTATAATCGGCTTGGAGTAAAAAATATATTTTACCAAGATGTAGCATGTAACTTACGTGTAAGTTTTCCCTCGACATGTTCTGTCTCCTCCTTTAAAGACGATCACTAATAGAAGCAAACCTTTCAACTACGTTATATTGAAACACATAACAAAGTTTTTTCAAACGAGCTTATTTCGATAGAGATGTCAACAGTACTTTGTGCATGCGTAGCTTGGGTGTGGTGCATACCGTGGGCGCTGAAGCGGGAATATGGCATAATAAGTCGCATAATTCATGATACATGATAATTAAATTATTTAATACCCAGATCAGGAGTTACTGAGACAGAATTTCTCCTTATCATATCAATACAATATCAAGTAGGCGTGGGAATAAAGAAAATTGTCAATTAGGGGATTGATAGCTGATCCAAATTCTCCAAACCAACATCACAAGAATTGTATGGCAGACAGTGAAAATGTGAATTTGCTTTTAGAAGAGTCACGACTTATCCAGCTTGCTAAAACAAAAAAGATAAAGCAGAATTTCTCGGAACGAAGGAACAAACTGATCTACACGATATACTAAATATCACATGACAAAAGTCGTTAGTAATTCAGGGACAGTATGCACAACATAGGGTAGACTCAGCGAATGCACATTGAAATAAAGGGGCGTACATACTCTCAGGATGAAAAATGGAGTCTGTATAGTCTCCGGCCTCCCCGATCGCTCAGCGGTGCAATCACGGATTTTAGTCTCTCTCCGGGTGTTATGAACGAAATTTTGGTGTACAGTGTAAGGTTATACTATGAAACAAATCACAGAAGCCATATCTTTAAAATATACAGGTAGAATTCGAAGGGAGAAAACCTCAGTAATGGAATCTGGAACACATGTTAGGTGTGGCCATCGTCAAAAAGCACGAAGCCTCATTTTTGTCTTTTCCCGCACCCGAGATCTACCCGACGACATACGAACCTTACGTCATCAGAAAGGAATTTCAGTCGTTACATAGTGTCGGGAATCATGGGAAATGAAATAACAACCCTCGTCTTGTTGGTTACCGTAACGAGAAATATGTGATGCAATTTGGATCAAAAACCACGCACTTTCGGGATGTAAAACGACATCCTTTTGTTGAAAGTAATATTAATTGATATTTCTGGTTGTCCCATTGTGATATTTGTAAAACGCACCGAGTGTACTTCCTGAAATGGGAGATGCTTTGCAAGATATGTTTTCGTTTCTTGGGAGGCATCATACACACTATTTCAACGGCAGGCGAAGATCAATTATTAAATATTCCTACAGCATGTCTGTTAAACACAGATGAATAAGTACGAAGTCCTTGGAATTGTAGGCGAAGGTAAGCGTTCCTTGATTTAAGATTGTTATTATCCGTATGGTAATGAAATTAAAATTGGGTTGAAGGAATTTCAAACCTACAGTGTTTTGTGCTGTTATAGTTAATTTTGTATAGCTAAATATGGGTTTAACTGGTTCAAATTTGAGTTAAACATCTCCGTTTGTGTTTTTTGCATCGCTAGGAGCCTATGGAGTGGTTTTGAGATGCAGACACAAGGTAACGGAAGCTCTTTTTCCATTTCATACCTCGGTTATGACAGTAAATCAAACATACGGATCAACGCGTTGCAAAGGTTAAGCGGGCTGATGATTGCTAGTTCATCAAACACGCGAGATTTGAGTATATTTCCTAATAGGATCATGTTACAAAATCACTCAATATTTGAGAGATGTCCTTCAATATCCAGGGGCCAATTCAAGAATATGCGAAAGGAGTTGTTCGGTTGCCCGAACAGTTCTGTCTTTCATATTTACTTTTCGGATAATTTGTTTGTTTAGTTGCTCGGGCTAGATATTCTTGGGCTTACGGTTTTCCAGAAGTGCAGAACTGCTTGGTTCAATGTAAGAAAGATCTAATAAAACCAACTAAACATTTGAATGGCAAATATAATTCCCTGGTTATTGACAATATGGCAGCATTACAGGAGAATTCTAGCAGGGAACAGGCAAAGTTGTAAATGATTGCACATACATTAGTTGCAGACATTTTACCTGAGATCAGCTCCACTGTCTAAATGTGATCATCAGGATTGTCACCATGTATTGTTCCATTCATCTTGTAAACCATCCAGAGGCAACTGGGACAATGTTATGGAAACAGTACCCAAACAATCATGTTTGTTTGGATAAGACTGAGTCTCATGCTGGTGACTGAAATTTCAGCGATCGTGTTACTAGCATTTGTATCTACCCATCCCAATGGTGTCTTAAAGTTTTCCTTAAACAACTGGAAGGATCCCTACAATCTAGATAAGGGAAAAGAAACAAGGCTTCAAGGTCTCAGATGAGAAATGGAAATTTTCTCGATAAAAGTGCCACTCCAATGATTCAGCCTCAATGTAGACATTTTACTGTGCAAGGATGATAAAAGTATTAATTAGGTTTGAGAAAGAGAAGATAAAAGGGGCAATGTGTTTGTTCCAGAGTAGTCTTCCTTTCAGGCAGGCTTTTCCATCTCTGGTACCATCTCTGGTTAAATGAGTAAAAAGTTTTATTTACCAGTTTCAAATTGACTTTACCTGTCTTGCTTAAAAAAAAGGGGGGGAACACTGTTTATCATGATTGGTTACTTCTCTGTCCATAGATTTCACTGATGTTTGAAGTTAAAGGGTAACTGGAGAGAGGTTGAGCTTGAAAAGTAACTTGTGACAATCTTGAATCCAATTTAATGCAAGACTGCTGTTGATTCTATGATTCCCTCTTACTGGTAAATATTTCCCATACCCTGAGGAGACTCTGAATCAGCTCAAAATTTTGAGAACCATACATTAACAACCACTTTATTTTTACCATGATGATTTCAAAAAGTATTGAGAATGTTTACTTGGTGGAAGTTACCCTCTGAAACATCCTCTTCTTGTACTCTGCTGCAGGAAACAAATGAAATTGTGGCCGTTAAGAAATTCAAAGACAGTGAAGGTAAGTATCCACGAAAATGTCTAATTTTCAGGTTAAAAAGTTTTCCAAACTAGCCTGAATTTTATTTCTCTCTTCCTTGTACTATTTAGTATAACCTAAAACAAAAGGGAAAAATCAAGTTAGTAAGGAAAATTTTATGCAAAGTAAAAATACAGGCAGCTGGCACAAAGTTGTAGGAGTTATATCTAGGAGTTATATTGAAGCTTAGTCACCTTTTTCTTTTAAGTATTCATTACTAAGTGATTTGCATTGATTTGACACCTTCCTTACTTTGAATGAATAAAGGAACTTCGAGCCTTTGTGTTGAGGAGGTGGTTAGTTATCATTGACTGGTGGTTGGTGCAATAATTTCACATAATTTGACATGCACAGAATCTTGTATTTTTGAAGCATTTTGTCTTGCAAAAATAAGAAAACTTTATTTACTTTTAATTATAGCACTTGACAATAAGATTTACTGAGTGGATCTTCAGTTAAAGCAAACTGCATTTTCTTTAATGGCCACCTGAACAGTTGTACAACAAATGAATGCTGCAGTAATCAGGATTAAGCTGTATGGGTCAATCATTTGCCAGTTGTTAAAGGCAAAAACCTCTCATGATGAAACTGCAAGTGCATTGACAGAACTCCTTTTACTGATTGTGCTATCTGATGAAATCTCCACAGTCACAATCTTAACAGTGAATGGCTTTAAATTCAATTTGCCAGTTAATTGTTCCAAACCATGTTGTTGAATGTTCATGTTTATCTGTGTCTGACATATTTCATTAGAAAATGAAGATGTCAAGAGAACCACACTGAGGGAATTAAAAGTTCTTCGCATGTTGAAGCAAGAAAACATTGTAGAACTACGGTTAGTTTCTTTTTTATTATAATACCTATAGTATTCCAGTAGGAGGGATATATCTTCATCATTGTACACTGTTTTGACAAAATAGAGTGTTCAGATGTTTTTATAAATAGTATTAAAGCTTTTCAAAGTATTTGCAAAGCTTCAAACAAAGCTTCTAACTTTCAAGATTCTGCTTGAATTTAAACTTTAGTGGATTAAAATATATTTACCTTGCTCAAATTAGTTTGAATGGGTGATTGTTTCCTCTGAAGTCTTCACTATATGGGGTGTATAATATTATCTTTGATTATCAGAAACTGCGGAATATAATTTGTGCAGCTGTAGATGAAAAGTTTTAACTGTTTAAACTCTCTGAAGTGGTGAACAGTCACGTAACTCTTGTATACCTGCAATTTCTCTCAGTGCTTTGCTCGAGGTGAATTAAAATACTCAAAATCATCAGGTGGAGAGTACTATCCTATTTCAACACCAAATTCTCCTATCTGATTTATAGGGAAATTTAAACCAAATGGAAGGGAGGGCTATAAATCAGATCATGGTTGCTAAAGGGTTGTTAATTAGTACCTTTCAATTGTTTACTTCTTAATTATTTATTTTTTTGCAGGGAAGCATTTCGCAGAAGGGGAAAACTGTATTTGGTTTTTGAATATGTTGAGAGAGTAAGTTTGCATGTTTGAAATTGTTGTTCATAAATCAACCATACTTTTTAGTGAATGCTTGTATGGTCTATTAACTTCACTTGGATTTTCTCTTTTGATTGAAAAGAACATGCTTGAGTTACTAGAGGAAATGCCCAATGGAGTTCCCTCAAATCAAGTCAGGTGAGCTCCATGACAGCTTTAAAAGAGAAATTGCATAGAACCAAAAATGAATTGAAGTTTAACTTTCCCATCATCCATTGATTATATTTCTTTTCCATTTTCTTCCTTTTAGAAACTATGTTTTTCAGCTCATTAAAGCCATCAAATGGTGCCATCAGAATGACGTCATTCATCGAGGTATTCTGACTGATGATAGAAAAAGTATCATTATTTTCATAAGGTTGTACAAATCAAGAGCACTTTCAGATTAACTACATACATTGTTCAAAATTTGGTCTGTTTGAAGTGATTACTTGTTCAATCTTTTTGCTTCTCAGTCTCTAATTTCTTCCTTTTCTCTATCAACAGATATTAAACCAGAAAATTTGCTTATTAGTAAGAATGGGGTTCTTAAACTGTGTGACTTTGGTAAGTTCAAAGAACTGGAAATTTGATAATACCAAAACCTGCATAATGAATGTGGCTAATAAATCTGAAGTAACTCAGGAATTTTCAACAGCTCAAATCCTCACTGTTGCAGGTTTTGCCCGAGCCATGACTGTTAATGGCAGCGGACAGTTCACAGATTATGTTGCAACTCGGTGGTATAGATCACCAGAATTGCTCTTAGGGTAGGTGTAAAAGATGGTAAGATGTGCTCATTCATCAGTGAGTGAGTGTAATTAGGGAAATCTGAAGCATGAAGGTGTTCTTATATGTCAGGGCTCAACACTGACTTTTCAACTTACTAGCCAAGTGGCTAGTGACATCTTAGATGTTACAACAATTTCAGTTTGTTTACTAGCCAAACTTGCTGGTGGAAATTCAAAACCACCAGCCAAAACTGAATTTCTACTAGTCTGTGGCTAGTTGGCTACTGTTAGTGTCGAGCCCTGCATGTTGCGTGAAATGACTCATACAGTATTTATTTTTACTTAATGTGCATTAAATCATGTTTGATTCTGTTATTTCAGGGCTTCTTATGGTAAACCAGTTGATATCTGGGCCATTGGCTGCATTCTGGGAGAACTGAGTGATGGCCAGGTGGGTAAAGATTGTCATGAGTAACTTGTCTGGAATGCATTTATTATTTATTTATGCATTTATTATTTATTAATGGATGCTTGTAAAATGCTAGACTTCTCTCTATCCCTTTCACTCCCAAAAACCCACCATTAATTCTCTTTACTGTCTGCCATGCAATTCTTATGATGTTACTTTGGAGAATTTGGAATTGGATCGACTAATAACTCCCTATTTGACATTTGTCTTTATTCTCATCACTTGTCTGCTTGATATTGTATTGATATTGTAAGGAGAAATTCTGTCTTGGTCACTCATAGGAGTTAAAGGGATATTTGAACAGAAGAGTGAAATATTTATTGGAACAAGGCTGTTTTGTGTCCTCAAAAACGGGACCATCATATTTTCTGGGTTTTTAGTTGAATTACTGCCAAGCCTTCACTCATTAAGTAAAGTTCATTTGCTTTCATATGATTAAAGTTGTCGTAATGTCTTTTTCCTGACAATTCTTGATTTTAACTCATATTTTTTTTTCCCTTTTTTGTTTTTTCACAGCCTGTCTTTCCAGGAGAAAGTGAAATAGACCAGCTGTTTACAATTCAAAAGGTTGGTATATAAATCTGTCAAAAGATGCAGGATTTTTAATGTAAGAATTATTGTTTGCCCATGTATAACTGAATAAAAATGGTCTGTATTCTATGTTTGTGGCCTTAGGTTTTGGGTCAGCTTCCACCAGATCAGATGGAAATGTTTTATAACAATCCCAGATTCAAAGGACTTAAGGTATTGTCTTTTCTTGGCCTTGTTAGTGAGCTGAAACCTTTTTGAGCTGGAAGAATGTTGTGTAGAATTACATAGTGTTTTATTTGTGATGTAAGTGTTATTATTGTGTTAACCTGTCATGATTTTACTTAACTCAGTGATGGGGTATTAACAAGTTTTAATGTCTGCTTCCTATAGTTTCCAACAACAATTATCCCTCAGACATTAGGAAGGAAATATGCAGGAGTCATTAATGGAATCATGCTGAGCTTTATGCAAGTGAGTTTTGAGGGACATCTGTTTGAATCCTTGTAGAAATGCTGCCCTTGAATGGACTTGTTGTTAGGGATGGGAAGTGAAGCAAGAAGAGTATGCTAAGTAGAGCTGAGCAAGGACAAAACCCTTTTCCTCCCAGAAATTATAAACTTGCAACTTGTCCCAATGGTATCAGTTTGTTTGTTTGTTTGTTTACATGTTTATCACACATGTTATGATATATGACAAACTTATCAGCTGGCTAAAATCATGTTGTAATGGATCAACTAAACTCATTTGTAAGGAAATACATGCAAATAGCGACAAGAAGAGAGCATTGCTAATTTTTTACAAGGGAATGGGAAATCATGAGAAAGTACTGACATCCTTTGCTTTTCTTGCTTTTGTTTTTACTCCTGCAACACCCTGTTTTTCTTGATATTGGATGTGCCATGCTCCCTCTCCCCCCCCCCTGTCCTCTCTTCCTCTCTGTCTCTTGGACCTTTTGCCAATAGCTGTGATCACTTAACTCTTTCACTCCCAAGATCTGATTATGAATTCTCCCCTCGAGCTGCTACACACTTCCTTGTAAATTGACTAGGAGAATTTGGTGTTCAATCAAGGGAACAACTTCTACCTGATAGGTTTGAGTATTCTCATTACCTGTTTGCTGGATCATGTATGGATATTATAGGGAGAAGTTACAGGTTAATCACTTCTGGGAGTTAAAAGGGTTAAATGGTGTAAGAATGAAATTTCTGGAAGTGAAGAAGATGAATTTTCAAATGGTTGATCTTTAGGCAACATTACAGTTGGATCCAAAAGACAGATTTACCATAAATGATGCTTACAATCACCCAGCATTTCAACTAGAAAGGGATGAGTTTGAAAAAACTGGGAAAGAGAAAAGTGCAGATCTCAAACAGGGTGCAAAGAAAGCTGAAATTCCAACCAAATCAAGATATTTTTCACATAAGGGATCATCGTCACAGGGTATCAAGGCAGGGGAGAGCATGCAGGAGTTAAAAACACAAGACATTAAACCTAATTCACATCAGAATCCATCACTCGGAAAAGATTTTAGCGTGGAGAAAAAGCTCGTCATGCAGCAGATGACTGCTAAAGAAAGGCCGAAGGACAGTAACCAACAGGAGGATTCTACGGACAAAAATAGAACTTCAGAAACTGAAAACTCCGAGAAGTCCGAAAGTTGTGCAACAGCGCCAAGCGTTGAAATTTCAAAGGAATCAGGGAATCCCCCTTCAGCAGTGAAACAAACTGTTTACAGCTCTGTAGATATTAAACCTCGTACTTCTAATTTAACTGGAGTAAGAGCAACAACTTCTCAAACTGGGGAAAAAAATAATCTCCCTCAAAGCGATAAGACTAGTGTTACGGAAGATGGAAGAGCAATGGCAAAGACCAGCAGTGGTGCCAGCACCAGCCATCTCATGGCTGCAAATTACAGCTTCTTCCCTACAGATAATGAGGAGTCTGAGCTTGATCACTCAAAGAATTCCAAGGTATTTAGTCTCTGACGTTATATATTTTCACTAATATTACTTTCCAAGCAAAACCGCCTCCCGGTTAGCTCAATTGATAGAGCGCTGGACTGATGTGCGGGAGGTCGAGGGTTCGAGCCCCGGCCGGACCTACACTCAAGGTCTTAAAATAATTGAGAAGAATATGCTGCCTTTCTATAACATCAAGAAATGGTTTAGATATTCTAGTGTTCTCGGATAGGGACGAATAAATGGAGGTCCCGTCTCCTGCAGGGTTAGGGGTAGGAGACGTTAATTTCCCACGCACGAGATTACTGTGTGATGGATGTCCTCCCCTGGGGTGGGATGGGTGGGTGTTGTCTTGCGATTATATGAGCCTCTGGCTCGAGCAATATGGGCAACCATGCCCCACGCAAAGACATTTAAACTTGATTACAGGAAACTTGATTACAAGAAGCAAAGTCCGGAGAAGTCACCAATTTAGCATTGCGGGAACTTCAGTGCCCGAAAAGGTTATGGGTTTGGAGGCAAAAGCCAGTAAAAAGAAATTATGTTTTAAAACTATGTTTACAAATTATAGCTGCCTTATGACTCGGCAACAATCAAAGAAGAAATCAGAAAAACCAAGTCTGTGATCCTAGGCAAGAAAAAGGACCGGGACGGCTCCGCTTCCGTTAAGTCCAGGCCTCAGCAGCCCCTCATGTCACGCAATGAGGTTTGTGACTCTTTAATTCTAACTCATATGCTCTAAGAATGCAGACTTTAGTTATTCGCGGTTGGTAGTCTTTGTGTGACCTGTGATAGTGACCTTGTGAAACACAGTAAGAATGTTACGCCGGCATTCATTGTAATGCGTGTTGTTGTTTTTATTCACAGACAATGGACCCGCTAAAACCGAAGGGAATTCATGAAAGGCAGGGAGGGAAAACGGTTTTTACAGGTGAGAGTTAAGAGGTGACAGTTGTGTCCGCTACTGTTAAAAACTTTGGATGAACTTTTTTTACCTCTCCTTTTTTTCATCAGATGCTACCGCGTCCAGTCGAGAAGAAGTTCACCAGTCAAATTATTCCTTTCAAATGGGAATGAACACGGAAAGAAGAGGTTCAAAATCAGACTTGCCCATGTCGACTTTGGAGCACGGAGTGTCGCAGTGGTAAAGCCATTTAATCATTTTAGCTAGCAGCAGACATTTTTCTATATTTGATTCGTTTACGGTTTATATATCTTATTAACCAAGCGCGAGGTCCGTACAAAAAAGACCAAGGGCCGATATTCTTCCAGTACGGTCCCGAGCAAGCTTGGTTAATAAGAGATTTATTATACGACTGAAGTTCAGAGGGACACAAGTGCGGTATTATTCGGGACCATTCGGGACAGTGCCCGGTCCAATACTTAGAGAATATTGGACCGGCAATAGAGCATTTTGATTGGTTGATTTTAGTTATTGGCCCTCTGACTGCCCGAGTCGTGTTATAAATATTGTTATCACATGTCTTGTGGGGAAGTGGTTAACATACAGGATTGGCGCTCCTCGCCCTACCAGCCTTGTACAGGAAAGTTGGAAATTTGTCCCAAGTATGTGACTGATTGTCTGGTAAAACCACGAGAATAATTTTTAAGAGATTATCTCCTCAGCGCTTCAATCCGGCAAATTCCCTTGCATGATGGTTGTTAACCTTTGCCATAGGACGTATGTGGTAGATACTTGCAGCTTCTTGTGTACATGATAACTGATTTAAATTCACGGTTATTTACTCAGGAGGCAAGATTTTGGTGGTGAGGAAAACCAACCAAGAAACTCTCTAGGACAAGAGAAAAGAGATAAAAAGAAAAAGAAGAAAAAAGTGCAACAGGTCTGTGCAGTTCATCCCTTGATGTTATTCTTATTACAGTGAGAACTGCTTCTTTCTGGGTACACTTGCGCGTAACAGTGCCTGGTAGAGTATTTACTTCGGTGATCGATTTAAGTTGGTTGGATACAGTTTCCCAAGCGCTGACCTACTAAATTTAGAGCGCTTAAAAAACCAACTCTCCCCCTTTTTCCAGTCGAACGATTTCAACGCATGTGTTCATGAAAAGGTTGAGGGTTGAAGTAGAGGGCGTGGCACGGCAATCGTCATTAAAATTCTAATGTCATGTGGAAATCCCGTTAAATAGGTTTTGGGAACGGTATTGAGAAATCCTCGATTAATTTTTGTTCTCCTCTACAGTATTTTCTTTTTGGGGCTAAGACCTCACTGCTGGGTTAATTTTAACCAATTACTTACAGCCTTTTCAAAATTTATTATGCCGGAAAGTTTGTTGTTGAGTTTTAATACAGTCGTCGTCATGCAAACCTAATCACTGAAGTCTTCTGCAAAGGATGAGTCCACATATTTATCTGCGAGTGCTTACTTGGAGAGAGAGAGAGAGAGAGAAAAAAAAAAGTCCTCAGGGCATAAAACCAAGTACAAAGCGCGAGATTAAACCACGAAAGACTGAAAGTCTGAAACTCTCGTCAATCAGTTTCAACAGAAGCCTATATACTTAGGTTCTATATGCTTCTTGTTGTGATAATTGGGTTGAAATTGATTGACTTGCTTGGGTTTTTTTTTTTCGCTGCGGTCGGTCGCTAAGGAAGGAGGTGTTGAATCTTAATTTTTGTCGCAGGTGGTCAGCTTACCGGTGCAATCAAAGCAAATTCATCACCTGGAATCACAGGGGTAAGTGGACACAATTAAACCTGATGACTGCTGGTTGTTAATACCAAGATTGTCTCACTGTTAAAGACTAAATTGTGAAAAAATCTTGAGATCACAAAAAAATCCCAGTCCTGTCACCCCTGGGGGGTGGTGTAAGTCTCCAACTTCAAAATTTTTGTGACCACTGATCCTCCCGACTTGCTTCGAGACAATGAATTCGTTATAAAGAGTTTGAGAATGTGTTGTTAAGTAAAGCCATAAAGGGAAAAAATTGGTAGTCTCTCCAAAAAGGATATATTTTTTTTCTGTTTTCATCCTTTACCTGGTTTACAATAAAAGGATATTTCAAGAAGTCGCCTCTGAAGGTTAAAGGAATTACACGTTTTGCTTTTGTTTTGTGTTTTTGTGTGTGTGTGTGTGTGTGTGTGTGTGTGTGTATGTACTTTTTCTGTTTTTTTATCCTGTATTTCATTCCTCTCAACAAAACAACCGGTATGTTTCAATTTGGTTGAGTTTCATTTTGTTCGTTGTCCGTTTGCCTTTAGTGAATTAAGTAAAATGGCGGACTGGAGCAGAAGTGCCGATGTACAGGTAAAGTTTTAGCGCTCATCCAATGTAACCGTCTGTAGTATGTTTTAGGGAAGAAATTGATTTATTTGTCGTTCAGTTTTGATGTAGAAGGGCGTTAATTGCCAACTAATCAGTTACCTTCTTTTGTAGTCCTTCGATATGCGTCCTCACAAAGCCTTAGGGAAACTAAACTCTACTGACAAGGTAAGTTTCTCAGAATTGCCTCGACTAGGTAAGGTTGAAAGAAGTCACTCTTGTGGATTTTAAGGGGGATTTTAGCAGCTTCAGTGAATTTTCTCGAGCAGATTTTACTAGTTCGCTAATTGTTTGGCCTTCGTGTCTTCTTGTGATTGACTTGATTTTCCATCGGAAGACTGAAGTAATTTTGTGATATCCTTCGTTGAGTAACTTCGAACACGAGCAAAGGAAACTGAGGCTTTAGAAAAAGGCTAGTTTCCGAAGAGATAAGTGCTGCCCTTCTTTCGAGCAAATAGCTCCAAAATAGCCCGGGTTTCCTGGGCTAATTCTTTGGCGCCAATAAAAACCCCAAGGGACGAGCGTTTGATCTGACGATAACAGACTCGATTGTGCTCATTCCTTTTGACAGGTTGTAACACACCTTGGGCCTCTTACAATCAGCTCATCTCACAAACCTCTTGGAGAAGTTCGCCTTCAGCCTCTTCAACACAAGAACTTAGCTCATTTGACACACAACACTTACCCGACGCGCAAACCACCTGCTAAGCGCGAAAGCCCTGATTCTCAACCCTTGGGATCTCTGTCGCCTTGGATGGGACAATCTGCGTTCTCTCTACAAGGTCACTCACACAAACACACATTATCAGAGCCAGGGAACTTTACCTTTCCTGACCGACCAGTCAGCCCCTCAACGGAACATTTGGCACCTTTACCAAGAAAAGCGTCGCGACCTCCTTCTGAAAACGAGGCGGCAATTGAGGATCGAGACATGAAGCTGGGTACTCCCTTCAATGGACTGAAACCGCTGACACCCCCAAAGGAGCACTTAAGCAAGTCCGGAGGTCGCGTCCCGGATTTAAACAAACTGGAAGAAACACCCTTATAGCACAACCCTGCGCAGTTCATGAAGATATTTTTCCTTTGAATCTTTTTTATACTGCAGTCGTTAATGTGTATGTTGTGGCTCAATGTTACCATTGCTCGAAACTTGGGTTTGAAACAAAAACTAAATCAAAGACATTTTCATGCAGCGATAAAATTAAACCACGATATTTAAACGTGATAGAGCAGTTTTCAGTTGAAGGCCCAAAAACCAAAGCAATCCCAGTGACCAATCAGAACAAAAGTTAACGTCATCATTAGCCAATGAGAACACAAAGTGAAACAAGCAAACTGCCTGCAGCGCGGGAAAACGCGAACGACCAAATCTCAGTGACCAATCAGATTAGAGGTTTACATTCTCATTAGCCAATGAGAAGTCGACGTGAAAACATGCAAACTGCTTGAAACGCGGGAAAACGCGAATGACCAAGTTGTGAATGTTTTTAGTTTTGCATCTGATTGCTTGAGAAGATCGCACGAGTCTTTTGGACCAATCACAGAGCGAAGTTAAGTAAAATCGAAGCGATCCCGTATTACTATCAACAGTCAATTGAAAACTGCGCTATCTTAGATGATTTGGTACTATCCAGCTGTAGTTTTCTTGCAGAAATCAGCCGCACCGTCTGTAAGTTTTAGTCAAACACCTAAGTCATTTTCTTCTCAGTTGTGTTTAAGCTTGTTTAGGCCAAACATAATGCGATTAAAATCATATTTCAAGTTACGTTTTTCATATGGTTTGATGATATCTATGAGACACATCCCTCGTTGTCACTGCTGAAATTTTCCTTGTCTAAGTCACTTAAAATTTCGAAGTCGTACTTTTTGCTCCAACGTACTTCATCCAGAGTTCTTATCACGTCTTTTTTAACATGGTATTTATTATGAAACATTTACTTTTCAGATCGTGGTTTGAAAGCGGTTCAAACTTTTTTAGAGAGAAAATGTTTATCTAGAAATTGTTGGCTAAACGTCAGTTGTTTTTAACTGAGATGAGATTGTGATATGTTGTTCACGCATGCAAGTTTGTGTGAGTGGCCCACAACTTTAGGTTCATCCCTACTTAGTGGAGTATTGAAGTTAGTGAAAGAGCACTAGTGGAAAATTACTTGCAGTTGTGAACAGCAATCAAGCGGAGAAGCACTGGGGCGATTGTAGATAGAAAGCGACAGGACAAGCAGCGAAATGTCCCGGGAAGCTTCTCCGTAAATAGCAGGATATTTGTAGATACATGCACTTAGAAACCTTCACTAAGATGTATTTTAATACGGCTTTCGTTGTTTCTTAGTAGCAAATAGCTTTTTTATTGTGCGACCGATTTTCCTTGAAGGAAACCTTACGCCGTGCTTTATATACTAAGTATGTATATAGTTTTTATGGTCGCTCCATGTGGTATGCATAAGTTATTTGGTGTAAACTCCTTTTGTAGCAGTCACTGTTTCTTAAGTGAAAAAATAAATTATTGCAGAAATTGAGGCTATTTGAGAATGGATGTTAGTCATTTTCAACCTTAAGAATTGACTTGACGATTTTAGACATGTTCCTCAGTTTTACTTCTATCAATGATGACAGGGTGGGTTATATCCTTGTATTACTGGTGCCAACTTTCAGTGTTCGTGGTTCGTTCACACCGTCAAAAAGAAATTGGGGGAAACAAAGTTTGATACTAATTCAAATGAAGTATTTAGTTTTCAACTTAATTTTTTCTCTTCTTTCCCTAATTCTCTCCTTTCTATTACGGCGTTATTAATGTCCCAGTTGCAAAATTATCTCGCAGTTTGAGGTTATCAATTTCAACATCCGTTAGGAGAAGCCAGCATCCGAACTATTTGATGTCTTCAGTGAAAGTTAAAATTTACTAAGCGAACCAAAATTCCGGCTCATCCTCGGTGTAAAAACATGTGAAGCTCACGAGTGACGTACAACAAAGACAACAAAACAATATAAACAATAGCGTACAACAAAACAATACCTCATGAGGCAAAGAAAACTTCGTCAGGATTTTACACCGAGGATGACCCAAAATTCCCTAGGCGATGGATTCTTCTAAAAGGTTACCACCTGGACATTTCCTTCATCTTTAACGAAGACCAATGAAACGAAATTGTTTCAAGAGGGGACGGAGTAATGTTTGTAGTCACGGCTAAATCCAGAGACCTGTTTATTTTGGTTTGAACACTCAATCAGGCTCAGTCACTTCATGAGAGGAAAGTAAACACAACCTGCAACTGAGCTCAATAATTGCGTGACATTTGCTGCTGATTAGCCAATCACAGATCGAGTTCGAGCCGGTCAGTTTCGCTTTTTAGCTCGTGTGCATCAGAAAAGGAAAAGCTCGAAAAATGACGTGATGGAGGGCGGAGCTTATGGTTAAGAAGCTTTAACTAAGGATGGGTTAGTTATAGCCAGGAGTTTAGAGCGAGGAGCTTAACATTTCCTCGCGAAAAAGCTTTTGCGAGCAGTTTATTTGGAACAATGGAGCGATTGATACTGCTTCTGGTGGCATATTTCATTTCCTTGCGGGTGACTCTTGTTTTCTCACGTCCCAGCGCAAAAACACGCACGCTAGGCGATGACGACTGGACGCACCATAATTTCGATCAGATGACCGCGTATCTTCAAGATCTTCATCGACAGTACCCGAAAATCACTCGTCTCTATAGCATTGGAAAATCGGTGCAAGGCCGAAAACTTTGGGTCGTAGAAATCTCTGACAACCCAGGTAAACACGAACCCGGAGAACCCGAGTTCAAGTATGTTGCTAACATGCATGGGAACGAAGTTGTAGGACGCGAACTTCTCTTGCATCTGGCGAAAGCATTCTGTGAAAATTACGGTCGAGATGCGAACCTTACCAAAATGGTGGACACCACTCGTATTCACTTGATGCCAAGTATGAACCCGGACGGGTACGAACTCGCCGCAGAAGGTGAGAACAGGAAGGATTGGATCATCGGACGAAGCAATGCGAACAACGTTGATCTGAACCGTAACTTTCCTGACCAGTTTTTTAAGAGCGTGACGGGGCCGCCCCAAGTCGAAACGATAGCTGTGATGAAGTGGATCTCTGAGTATCCCTTTGTGTTAAGTGCTAACCTCCATGGCGGCTCCTTAGTGGCAAATTATCCATTCGATGACAGCCCATCGGGGCAGAGCGAGTACAGCAAGTCTCCAGATGACGACGTCTTCAAAGAGCTTGCCAAATCCTATTCTGAGGTGCATCCAACTATGCACCTCAAGAATCCACCCTGGCCTTGCCCTGAGGTCCCTCCGGATCACTTCAATGATGGCGTCACAAATGGAGCAGCTTGGTACAGCGTGTCAGGGGGGATGCAGGACTATAACTACATGCACTCAAACTGCTTCGAGATAACCATAGAGCAAGGCTGTAAGAAGTTCCCAGAGGCAAGTCAATTACCGAAGGACTGGGAGGAAAACAAGCAAGCGCTGATAGCTTATATCGATCAGGTATGTGGCCGCTGTGATTGAAAATATAAGCATGGAATTTCAAAACAAAAGCTGTTTAGCTAAATATTGTTCTGAGCAAGTGCTTCATTATTTTTTTGGTTGTTTGTTTGTTTGGTATGGTCGATCAACTGCTACTCATAAAGACTTGATTATTTTATTAGATTACTTTCCGGCAATTGAATTAAAGAGTAAAGAAAAACGGTTTCGGAAAAATGTAGCGAAATACTGACAAGGTTAACGCAATAAAAAGGAAAATAGCAATACAATTTCGAGCTCAATCAACTGTGAGCCATATTTTTTGGAACAATACTACACCAGTAAATGTGCATGCAAACCTTTTTTCTATAGAATATAATTTTATTAAAGCAGCTCTGAAAAAAGATTTTTTCTGTGGTTGATAAACATGACAGCCAATTTCACAAATTTCGTGGACTAACTTTTCTTGCCTTTTGTTGTGCGTAGGCGCACAAGGGAGTTAAAGGGTTTGTAAAGGACAGCCAAGGAAATCCAATTTTTGGTGCACATATCCGTGTTGACAATCGTAAAAAAGACATTATAACCGCAAAAGATGGGGATTATTGGCGTCTTCTTCTCCCTGGGGGCTACAAAGTCACTGCCATGGCCGTAGGATACGAGCCTTTATCAAAGGATATTACGGTAACCGAGGGAGATGCCAAAGAGCTGAACTTTGTTCTGAAGAAGTCAGCCCGGGGAAACAGCTCCCTGGACTCGGAACAGTTAGACAATAATGATGAACCAAATCCTGTAGAGGATTCAAAACCGGAACCCGGATCTCCGATTAATGTTGGCTCTGTGGAACCGAGCGGGGCTCCCGTGGGAGGCATGACGATGGGGGATGGGATGTCGGACGGAGGGGACTACGGGATGGTTATGACTGGAGGTGGTATGGGAGGTCCGTTACAGTTGAACGATCAGTTCGGGATGTCTAATACGGCGGAATCTCCCAGTGAAAACACAGGTGGGGGGTTAAGTCTGGGAAACAATTTCGACACGGGGGGCCCAATTGGGGATGCGGAGCTTGATCGTTTTGCGATGATGTCCCCCTATGAGGCCCAGTCTAAGGATAATACCAAGGGGATTTTTCACATCTCAACTGACGAGCACGAACCACACGCTCTATATGCTAACGACGGAGAAGAGAATGGGAACGGAAATCAACCCGAGACTAATATCTTTAAAAAGGACGAGCTCGGTAGACCCCGAAAGAAATGAGTGCATTGTTAGTTGTAAATTGGCAATGGAAGCTAATTTTTCAAATTAGGGTGCTATAAAACAGAACTAAAGGGATGTGCTTTAGTGAAGGAGCAACGTAGATTGATGTGTTGTTTTAAGTGCTGTACTTTGTCGATTTGACGCATATCGCATCTCAATTAAACACCGGATCGCAGTGCGCTGCTCATTCACGCCTAAGCTCAATTTACAAGGCCAAGTTTTGATTAAAAGCCGGAGGAATTTAAACGATTGCCGAACTGCGGTAAATCGGAATGCTGTTTTTCAAGGGTGGAGTAATCACTTTGCAATAATAAACAAATTAACGACCCTTTTTTAAGAGGACACCAGTTGAATTTCTCTTCGCTTTGTCAATGTTAACCCCTTAAGTTATCACCAACAACATGGAATTTTCTCCGAAGACAAAAGTAGTCTTGCGTCATGAACCTCCTAGCGGAATCATTATCATTGTCCTTTAGTTTCCAGGATCATTTTCCGACAAGGGACCAGTTATTGTTTATCGCCAGGCGGGGAAGGGGGCGGATGAGGGAGACCCTTGGGGGCATCAAATGGTTTCCAGGGGGAACGGAGAGGGGTTCAGTTGTCATTAATAGTGACCTTTCGTTCAGATCTGATCCACATGATTTTAGCACGGGCTCATACGAGAGCTTGAAAATGTCTTAGGAAAAAATAATTTTCTGAACAAACCTTTATACTAGGATTTCTTTAGTATAATTCATCAATTTTGTAGGAATATTTATATTATTGAAAATAAATATATATTTTCCATATTTTATATTGGGATCTCGAACTAGTTAAAGCGATTCAGAATATTCAAAGAAAATTGTATATTTTGATACTGAAGCAGTGAATATTAAAAATGAATCAATTTTACCCGTGCTTAACAGTCTTAACATAGTTATGGGATGCTATTGTTACGAAACTTGACCAGCGCCGGTTTTCCTATAAATATTTGTGCAAGTATTTTGAACCCGAGCGTGCAGTTTGTGAACCGTTTAGCTCGCATTAGTGACCAAGAAAATTTTTTTTCTTACAATATCAATGCAAGAACAAGTCGACACGTGACAAAAATAAAGAAAAACATCAATTTGGAGATTATTAGTTGATCCAATACTGTTAAGGATACTCAAACGATTCATTCAGCCTAAGTGGAATTTGATTTGTTTGTTACGAATTACTTTAGTTACGGATGTGGTTACGTTGTTGTCTATTCTCGATTGGTTTGTAATCAGATATTTTAGCGTCCCCACGCGCGTATAAAAGCCTCGTTTAGCGTCCCTTTAGCCAGTGTATGATTGTATTTCGCCTTGTCCATTCTATCTGTTCGACTCGCCTTTTTTGGTTCTTAACCTTTGGCACAAGCGAGACCGATATTTTACGATCGTGATCGTGATTGTCTATCGTGGTTCGCTAATCGTTCATCATCATTAAATCACCGTTAACCGTTAACCTTGGTTTTCCGTGGTTATTGGTACTTGAAGCACACGACCGTGTAAGATATTCCCGTAGCATTAACACGCTTTAGCGACACCCTTCGACTTCGATCTCGTTTGTCGCAAGCGTCACAAATACAAAATTCTCCGAAGCAACACTAAAATAATTATATGGCAGACGTCAAGGAGAATTACTGATGAAATCTTGAAACTAAGACGGGCTCTGCTTCAATTCAGGGCGACAATAATTTTGGAAAATTCAGTTGCTGCGGAGACAAGGTGAAAGTTTGAATCACCAACAGTCTTCTAAGATTGGCCTTGTTTGAAAAGACAGGTTAAACTTTCCTGTAAAATAATTAAATAGATCTTAACTCTGCATGTTAAGGACATTAGCCAGAAGGCTCATTTTTTGATTGATTATTGATTAGTTCACTAATTTCAGAATGATCTTAGATAGCCATATAGTTACAATGCTTATATGTTTTTCTGTATTTCTATTGGTTTTGTAATCGGACCTTTCAGCGTCACCACGCGCATATAAAGGGAAAATTTAGCGTCCCTTTAATCAGTTCTTCTTAAGTTTTGAATAGCCTTGGTAAACTTTCGCCCTTTCGTTTTCTCAACCTCTGGCACAAGCGGGACCGATATGTGAGTACCTTTGTAACTTTGTTTTTTCTTCTCCAGTCTTTTCAGTGTTGGGCGACAATATACAAACAAATATTGCAATGATCTGTATAGATTTAAGATTTAAAGGCCAAATTCGTGCCAATTTGCGAGTCAGTGAACGCCCATCATTTAGATAGAACAATGGGCTGTTTATCAGTCATCAAAACTCTTTTAATTTGTTTCCAAACTTTTGTTCTGTTTCACTTGTATTGTTAATCTCGTTATAGACTTTAGAGCCCAGTATTTAACATGCGATTCTTTGATCATATATTCCGCGGCTTTTCGTTAGATTGATAGAACTTCGTTGTATTGTTGTTTCAGTTTACGATCGATCGTTCGATAGATTGATTGACTGTCAGAATAATCGTTATTTTCGTCATTGATTGTGGTTCGTGGTCGATTGCCTTTCAAGAATAAAGATTCGTGCAAACAGTCAACTTTGGGTTGTCATTTCGATCAGTAAAATAGTCCTAAACACCTCGTTAACCGCGTTTTGGAGCGACACGCCCTTGAACTTTAGAATTTAGATTTTGGTCGCCGTAAACGCTACACTGCAAACGGTAAGGACTATCTACCACGGAACTTTTGACCTCTTTCCGGGAAATAGAGGATGTTTATCTCAAAACGTAAAACAAAAACAACCAGCGTTCTAGCTTATGACGTCTTATTTTATGAACATACGTAACGCTAATTTTTATACGTGTTCCTTTTCAAATTTGATTGATCAATGCAATGCGACATCGACCGTGACATCCCTAGCGTGACTAGAGGAGAGGCAAGAACTCTGGCAAGGTTCTACGACTTTGAGATATTTGTTACATAGAATTTGTCATACAAAAGAAAATAAATAAAATACACGAAAAAATAAATAATTTCGTGAAGACGCTGACTCCATAAACGTGCAAAAAGTCAAGTAATTGTCTTGTCTCTGTTAGAACCGTTTTAAGTTGTCACGCACTCTTGTGATATGCGTCGTTGTTTGACATCCTGTAAAAAGGCACTTAAAGAGAAAAACCCTTTCCTCGATGAAATACGACATTCGTGAGATATTATTCTATGATTATGGCTACTAATTTCAATGAAAATTGCTGACTTATCTGATTGAAGAGGATCAACTTCACATAACCGCAGAACGTGCAAGAATTCTGGCGTGGTTCGTCAGCAAAGTTCTAGGAAAGTCACGCCACGGCTTGTCTGAGATTTCTGTGAAAACGAGGACGTGGACCTGAGAAGTTGGAATTTAACCGATTGCTTTAGAAGGAGGCAGTAATACAGGCGTAAGGTCGCGATGGCTGTTTCTTTGATTTCTTCTTTTATCCCTGTCGTTTGCCTTTTAGCAGTTGCCCCATCACTGCGTGCAGAAATGACGTGGAAAAGAAGAATTGCAGTATCACAACATAATGGGGTGGATGCGAGATCTTGCTGGAATGAAACATATTCCAGCATTCCTTGTAAAACCTTAGACTATGCCTTAGCACATGTAACTAATTCAACTCTTGTGCAGTTAGTGGCTGGAAAGTGGCCGTACAATCTCAGCCAGCACTTTAACTTCACGAATTTGCACGGATTCGAATTGGTTGGCGACCCAAACTCGATGGTTTCCATCGAATGCCGTGAGAATGGAGGCAGTTTATCCTTTCAAAACTGCGACAACACTACTCTGACCGGAATCTTGCTGCGTGGTTGTGGTGGATTGCATGCAAGTACCACTGGCAGAGACTTTAAACATCCCCACGTCAAGTTTTTTTCAGCGGTTTTTCTGGTGTACTGTAGAAACATTGTTATCGACCACTGCAGCATCGTCGACAGTCCTGGAATCGGACTTAACATGTACGACATCGGTGGCGAGGTTCGTATTTCACATTCTCAGTTTGTTAACAACAGGCCTGGTAACGTTACGGACAAAGATGTAGCAATCGCAGGTGGTGGCATTTACATGGAGTTAACCTACAGGGGTGGAACTTTTCCCTTTGATTTTAATGCAACAGCTTTGGCTCAGTTCGACGCCAACAGTAGCTATACTTTCTACAACTGTACATTCAAAAAGAATTATGCACCAAGACAACAGCATGAGACGATAGTCAACCTTTTAACTGGGGATGATCACATTCCGTTTGGAAGAGGAGGAGGTTTGTCTATATTTGTCAAAGGGAAAGCCGAAAATAATGTTATTCGTGTGACTGGATGTCACTTTGAAAATAATAATGCCATTTGGGGTGGCGGGATTTTCATAGAATTTCATGACAAAGTGCAAAACAACACATTTGAGGTAATAGACAGTGTGTTTCGTAACAACATTGCTACGTATGCTGGAGGAGGCATTAGAAGTGGTACCACTGCTGGAGACCATCAGCAAGGGTTACATCCCAACAAAATGAAATATGAACTTTGCAAGTTTGAAAACAATACTGCCATCTTAGGAGGTGGAGTATCGTTTTATGAGTGGCACTCCTTTTTCAAAGGCAGTGGCGATGAGCTTCACATAGAATACAAAAATTGTCTCTGGAGGAACAACACAGCAACTATGGGTGCTGCTATTGGGTTAGCTACGCAGGCAGCTGTAAATGGTCTTCCAAATTCTGTCATAAAAGGACCTAAGCTTTATGTTGTCATTCTTGAAGACTGTAATATCACAAACAATCACATAATATTGACTGAAGATAAACAAGTCATTGGCCAAGGAGCAATTTATTCCTACTCCCTGCCAGTCATTCTTAAGGGAGTTGTGTATATTGAACATAATGACAATACAGCAATGGTGGTTGAGAATGTTGTGCTTCACATTTTTGGCCATGTGACATTCCAAAATAACACTGGAGGGGAGGGGGGTGCACTAGGATTGTATGGCCTTTCTCTCTTAATGCTCATGCCAAACAGCACTCTACACTTCTTTAACAACACTGCTCAAAAGAAAGGTGGAGCCATTTATGTGAAAGACGCTGGTCCTCCTGTGGTGGCTTTCAATACAACAGAGCTGAAGACACGACAGTGTTTTCTTGCCTATAACCACAGCTACAGTCTACGGAACGTCACTGAATGGCAAACTCAAATAGTTTTTAGGGGTAATGAAGTCATAGCGACAGGTGGTGGAGACTCAGTGTATGCTTCCACCCTTCAAGGATGCCGTGAAGATGGAGTGCCTCGCATAAACCACAGAACTCTGGAGTGGAAAGACACAATTCAATATCAGGATGCAAACAAGAGCAGGGAAGCACAAATATCAACTGATCCAGTCCTAATTAAGTTCAATGAAAGGGAATGGATAGTTTCTCCAAGTGAAGTCTTTAACCCAACTGTAGAGTTAATTGATGAAAAGAACAGTTCTGTTTTAGGTGTTGTCATGGTGACCATAACTGAAGAACATAATCAAAATTCTGCAAGTGATGTTAGACTTGGAACAGCTTCTAAGTTGTTGCTAGTGCTTGGAGATCATCCCAAGATCAACAATTTGCATCTTGTGGGAGGCGTGAAACGTCCATTTAAAGTTCAACTTAGCACTGTTATGGGTCGTGTTGTGCAGAATTCTTCCAAAGGCAAATTGACTTTACAACATTGTAATGATGGATTTGAGCAGACAGATAGCAAGACCTGCTCTTGTATCTCAAGCTCCGTTGAGTCAGGTATATCAAACTGCAGTTCCGATGCTAAGTATGTTTTCTTGAAGAGAGGATACTGGGGTGGAATAAAGGACAATAAGTTCAGCACCTACCCTTGTCCACCAAATTACTGCAATTTTCCTAATGACGGTGAGCCAACCTTTCAATACAATCCTGAAACAATGTGCACCAAAGGACGCAATGGCACAAGCATTCTCTGTGGAGCTTGCAAGAATGGCTACTCTGTGAATCTAGGCAATGATCAATGCAGACCATCATGCTCAAATATCCACATTTTACTTGCTCTGGTTTTCTGTTTAGTGACACCTCTGCTTGTCCTGATGGTGTTTCGGATTAATTTGGACATCTTCACCACATACCTCAACACCTGGCTGTATTCTTATCAAATTACTTTGTTTCTTCTTCAAGAAGGACAAAACCTTGATCCATTCATCACCTTTGTGATTGGTCTCGCTAACTGGCACATAAATGGTGCTGGTACTTGCTTTTACAAAGGAATGACAAACCTTCAGAAACTTGGAGTGAACTACATTTTTCCATTGTATGTTCTTCTCCTGCTAGTGATTTTGGCCAAGATTGCAAATTGCCGCCCTGCTTGCTACATAAACAGGAATGTCTCCCGTGCCTTCTGCACTCTGTTGGTTGTGTGTTATACAAATGTGACCATGATTTCATTCAACATTGTTCACTATGTTCCAATACAAGGAAGACGGGTGCTGTATGCAGATGGTAACATTGACTTCACAAGAGATTGGAAGGAACACTTACCTTTTACCATCATTGCCTGCCTGTGGATTGTCCTCTTCGTCATTTTCATACCATTGATTCTTCTTTTTACACCATGGTTCTTAAAGCACATTCATTATTTGAAACATTTCAGATTGTACTATGACAACTTCCAGAAGTGCTTTAAAAATGAATTCAGGTGGTTTGCAGCATTTTATTTCCTGTGTCGCATTTACATCCTGCTGATTGCCCTGTATGTTCCTTTTGGGCCCCTGAAGAGATCCATTCTTGAAGTGTCCTGTGTCCTCATAGCAGTCACAGGTCTCTACTTTCGTCCCTACAATGGACAGTATGAATGCTTTAACAGACTTGATGCAGTGCTTCTTACAAATTTGTGCTTGATTGTTAGCTTCAGCTCTGGAATTGTCAGTGAAGCACCAACATCTGTCTTCAATGGCCTTAGTGTGATTGTAAACCTATTGGCATATGTACCTCTTGTTTACCTGCTTATGCTTGTTCTGTATCATGGTTGGAAGTACTGCTGTCCAAAAGAATATGATGGTTACATTGCTGGAAAACGCCCAGCTTCTATGACAGAGACTGGACTTCCACCTTCACCATTACTTCAAGAACTTCCATGATTTTAGCTTGATATCCTTTGAATAACCAGCTAAATAGTAGGTCAACCAAAAGTGTTACTGAGTTGTCCTAAACAATATAAATAGGAAACACAGAAGAGTGATTGCTCTTTTGGCTTGATAAACTCAAACTGCAAGCTGGAAAATAGGACTGGAGCTAACTAAAAGCTATCGGAAGTAGTTTGCTTGAAGTTGATATGACTGTTAGCTTTTAGCTGGTTCAGCTTCTTTTTCATTGAAGTTAATATTTACCATATTTATTTGATTAAGTGCCCAACCTCGAATAAGCACTTACCTTGTAGGAAGGACAAGTCAATCACCCCCTCTCCTTGATCCCCTCTGAAACAAAGCTGAACTGCACAGGAAGTTTACTGATTATTGTTTCTTTACTGGTTCACAATCTTTAACTTAAATGCTCAAGGTACATCTTTATGTGGTGTTATTATTCATTGTTTTGTTGCGAAGTGGATTTATTACTTGCTAAAAATTATGAACAGTGAATGAGTGCCAAGCCTCAAATAAATACCCACTCTTAAGGTCCAAACATTTAATAGGCACCCAGAGCACTTAATCAAATAATTAAGGAATCAAGTAACCATAATGTTCTGCATATTGGATTGGTTGTGTTTACAACACAAAAAAAAAATTAATAGACAGTTGCTGCACAATGCCTCCTGTGTAGACCATCTAATCCTCCTATTTATCCCTTAGTCATTTGGGGCCTAATGGATAGTGTACCATGAGAGATTTGTGCTCATTAGCCCTGGCTGGGTAACCGTGGTATGTTCTTGGGAAAGGCCCTTACTTTCACAGTGCCTCTCACTACCCAAGGCCCAGTTGTTCAAAGGCTGATTAGTGCCAACCCAGTGTTAAATGTTAATCGGAGTTTCTGTTTTCCTTTGGGATAGCCTTTTGGGATAGTTTTCTCTATTCTTTTGAGAGCATCCAATCATCATATTGTAGACAAAAATTCCTCTACTGAGTTGTCTTTTAAAGCTCTCAGATATTAAATCAGATTTCTCACCCAGCCCTGGAGTATAAATCAGAACTAGCCAACTGGGAGGGAAAATTGACAAATTCTTGGGGTGGGGATGGAAGTTTCAAAAGTTGTACTAGCATCCATGTAAGGAGGAATAGCAATTCTCCTAGTGATTGGTTCATATACTAGGAGTACATGGATTACTTCTAGTGGGGATCTGGTCAAACTTGGTACACAAGTGTTAAATGCTCTTTTTTTTCTAATTTTTAATCATACCACTTTAACTTGTCAGTTTAGTGAACTGACCTTTTTCGTGGATTGTTTGATCTGACGCTTGTGAATGCAGTTTTATTCTAAGGTTTGTCTCCGGAGCAATTAGAAATTCTGACAGAAAGTTTACCAAATGTTCTTTGAATTAATTTTGACAAAAGCAGGATTGGGTTCCATGGGTGTGGCTCAGGGGTTAAGGAGGTACTCCTTTCCCCATCCACTGTGCCCCCCCCCCCCCCTCTGCTTGCATATTTGAAGGATATTTTATTCTTAGTTGGCAAACTTATTTTATCAAGCATAAATACCTAGCAATTAGCGGGAAATGGAAGCTAACCTTACTGACTGACTTAAACTTTAAAAGAGGTGCTGCGGTGTTGGAAAATTGGCACAAAGAACTTCATTTTTGATTTCGTCTCCTTTGAAAGTGTTTTAATGATGATACTATGGAATACTTAATATTTACCGAGTTTATCTTAATTGCAATAAAGGTAACAGGGTTAACAATGTGCAAACTCCTACAAGAGACAGTATTACACTTGATCTTTGCATTACTGTGAAGCAGTTCTGTTGCTAACTGAGTAGATCTCTTTTTGATCAGAATGGAAACTCTCTCCGTTTCAAGTTTAGTGCATTAAACTTTGTGGCGACTTTTTGCACTTTTACATTAAAAGTCAATACCCGATACCAATGTAACGGAATAGCAGCCTTGAGCTTTTAGTCTGTCGCTTATGTCAAAGCACGATTCGCCATCTGATAGGCAAAAGTGAAGAAGTAACTAAAGACTTCATGCTTACGCACGGCTTCAAAACTCTCGTAAGTACCCGCCCTCACCCCTTCCCCCCTCCCACTCCAACCTTCCCCCCTCCCACTCCAACCTTCCCCCCTCCCACTCCAACCTTCCCCCCTCTCACTCCAACCTTCCCCCCTCCCACTCCAACCTTCCCCCCTCCCACTCCAACCTTCCCCCCTCCCACTCCAACCTTCCCCCCTCCCACTCCAACCTTCCCCCCTCCCACTCCAACCTTCCCCCCTCCCACTCCAACCTTCCCCCCTCTCACTCCAACCTTCCCCCCTCTCACTCCAACCTTCCCCCCTCCCTTCTGAAGTGGGCAACTGGAAGTTGTGCCAGGTCACCTTTTTGAATATTTGAAAAATTACCTTCCAACTGAATTCAACCTCGAAATGAGAATACCGTCAAGCTTTCTAAGCACAGAGATTATTGTGCGAATATTTTGATAAGGCAGTAGCAACTCGGTCTAATGGACTCTGCATCTATTCGATCAGGCTCGCATTTTTCAGTCTGAAGACTTCAACTGTAGATCGATGCTATGTAGAACAATTTTTTGGTAAAATTTTATCAATCCCGAGGAAGATTTCAGGAAACGGTTTGCAAAACTCCAATTATCAAGCGCTGTAATGAGAGCCAACTTTCAAAATCTGTGGTTTACTTCGGCGCGTGCTTAACGGTGCGGCAAATATCACCATTATTTTGTAAGTTTTTCCCAAGGAGTTGTCCGGCAAACAATTTACTTTATTATGATTCGTCGTGCGGCAGCTCTGCACACAATTATATGAAGAAGTTATGACTCTATATTTAAATACTACAGCAAAAAGACCGAAAGACTCCCTTTAGAGCACACAAAAAAATTGCTTTTAATGTTTCAATGTAACAAGTCAATCTCTAAACACTCTACAATTTTAGCTGGTAAGCAATACATGTGGTAATCTAAAGCAACCCTTTTTTTTAAATAACAATGTCACTCTATCTTAAGGTATGCTGCCGTGGATAAATACGGCTCTTCGCTAACACAAACTTTGATAAAACACCACAGAATACTGAACACGCTAAGGCTTAATAATTACAGAGACAGCCGGTAGGTGAAAACTCAATCTTCATAACTGTAACAAACCCTACATTTGGATTAGTTTCCTAAGACCTCTAAATATCAACTTATACTGTTGAGAGTAAGTATAGTTGCTGGCAAACAAGCTTTCAGAACACTTAACATTCGTGGGCTTGATGATTACAGAAAAATCCGGTTGCTAAAACTCAACCTTCATAACAGTAACTAAGCGCACACTTAGTTCAGTTCTATTAAATCCTCCTAAAATAAACTCGTAGTACCTATATTGTAAAACCTAAACGTCAAGTGCCGAGTCAAGCGATAATCTCGACCTCAGAAGGCGGATAATTGACAGCGAGAAGAGAGAGCTCTTCTCGCCGTCAGTTATGCTTAACAAGAACCGTTCAAATATTTAGTAAAATTTTATCTCAACTATCCAGAGTTGGCTTTCTGGGGAATAATGGCAGCCACTAAGTTTATCGCTGCACTAAGGTTATTACCAGTAGCCAAATCCCCCGCCGCTTTAATGACGTCAAATGCAGCCCCAAGATTTGCACCGGTGTACTTTGCAGTAAGTTCAGCCGCACCCTTAAATAAAGTCCAACATGTGTTCCACATTCTTGCGGAAGGTTGCTGCGACAAAAAATATATGGTAAGAGTTATAAATACTCTGAATCGTGACGGTTAAGGTGTTACTGAGAGAAATGCGTGCCACTGTGACAAAAATAACTTCTCGTAAGTGAAACATCGTAGAGATCCATAGGGGGTTACGCGACTTCGACCTCGCCATGTCGATTACTTAGTTCGATCATTTTTTGAGCTATGGCTTGCAATGTGCCTCAAGCGTCGGCCAAGAAAGTGCAAAACACCATCTTCGTGCAAACAATTTATTTCCATTTGTTTTTTTTCAGTGTTCTTTTTATTTGTGTTAAATATTACCATTGCCTTGTTGAACTATATTTTACGAAGAACGTAATCAATACTGCCATAGCAACTTTTTTTGTCCATATACGCTCCAGTCACTGACACAAGTAAAGGGCTTACGACACAATAAATTCCTATTTTTTCAAGAAATATTCAGCAATTTTCGGATTTGTTATTTGCTTAATAAAGAGTGACCACTTTTTACTCCCCAAATTAAGTTAATTCTTATACTAGTGCTTTTGTCAGTCTGTTACTTTGTTATTTTTGCTTTCATTTATTTATTTTCATTCCAGTTTTGGTAATAATATTTTATAAAATCTTACTTGACTTCTCTGCAAGCATCTTTTTTTTACCCTATCACGTTTGCAAACAACTTATTTTGTCTTTTTGGATCCCGAAAACAATTTGTTTCAATATTTCTCACAACTCCCCTCCAGAAAAATTACAGTCTATCCCTTATAGTCTACCATGCAATTCTCTTTCCAGTAAGTTCCTTCTTTTGATGAAAATTTTCTCTCAACTATTTTCTCCAGAACTCTCACCAGGAACATACTTCCTTCTGTACCGCACTGTAGTCCCCAGACCACTTCGGTTTCCGGATTAAATGGTTAGACACATGATCAGATTAAGGCTTGAACTCAATATCTTTGGATGAAAACTTTTCTTTTTATCAAATTCCTGAAAGGCTAACCCTTAAGAGCTGTGAAATGGATTATACTAAAAATCCTTTATAAATTCAAAAAAATAACATATTTTCCCCAATGAATCGTTTAGCGAAAAATCGTCTACCACAGAGAACAATAAGATCTTAAGAGACATTTGCATGTCATGCAATAAGTAAATTCTCGGAAATGTTATCGTCTACTCCAGAGAACAATAAGATCTTAGGAGACATTTGCATGTCATGCAATAAGTAAATTCTCGGAAATGTTATCGTCTACTCCAGAGAACAATAAGATCTTAGGAGACATTTGCATGTCATGCAATATGTAAATTCTCGGAAATGTTATCGTCTACTCTAGAGAACTATAAGATCTTAGGAGACATTTGCATGTCATGCAATAAGTAAATTCTCGAAATGTTATCGTTCTCACCACTTATCTCTCTCAGTCTTCCTGTCTTTTTCTGTCTCTCGCCGTCTCTCGCTCTGTCCCTCTTTCTCTCTTAAGGGAAAGAAAACAAGTTTTAGATAGATAGATAGATAGTTTATTATCAAAAACCTTGCAGCCACAGGCTGAATTACGTTTGATTTACAATAAAATATATACTACAAAAAATACATGGCTAAGAAGAACTAATTAAAAAGACAAAAATATATAATTAAGAGAAAAACAATATTACATCATTGCTTTATGGACATAGTGATGGATAAAACTATTTCGAGTACGAATGGTGTGGAGGCGCCGTGTAGTAAAAGAGTGCTGACTCCTTAAATTGACTTCGCACTCATTCTTGGGAGGTAGTAAGCTATAGAGCTTGTGCGAGGGATTAGACAGGATGGAATTAAAAAGCTTATCACATAAGAACTCGCGGCGGTTGTGTAAGGGAACTAGACCAGTCAAAAGAAGCGCCTCATTGTACGAACAATCTGGATAGATAATACGTAAAGCTCGCCTTTGACATCTCTCAAGATCTACTGAAAGGTATTGCGGGAGGCTATGATGATAAACAGGGCATGCATATTCAGTGACAGGCCTAATACAAGTCAAATAGAAGAGCAAAAGTTCCTCCGACTTGACCTGTGCACGCTTAAGCTGACGCAAAAAATACAGGCGCTTGTTTACTTTCTTTACAACTTCGGATACGTGATTATTCCACGTGAGATCGCAAGATATCTGCAAACCTAAGATCTTTGCTTGCTCTACACACTCTAAGTCCTGATCATTAACCTTAATTGGATCAAAGTTCTTTCTAGAGTGACTGAATGTTATGCGCAGTTCCTTGCACTTAGTTTCATTTAATTGGAACTTGTCAGCAGAAGCTTGCGTCGCGAGTTCGTCAACCGCTTGTTGGACTTTGCTGACCTCAGACTTCATGACTGTTTCAGAAATAGTGGAGTCATCGACATATTTCCACATGTCTGTACCCGGGATGATGAGGTCGTTTATCATAATAGTAAATAACCAGGGGCCAAGTTTTGTGCCCTGTGGGACCCCTGATGGGATGGCCCCCCACTCCGAGTAACAGTCCTGACTAAGTTTAACACGCTGTCGTTAGTTAGCTTATTATCCCCTTTTTAATGTGCCAGTGGAGTTTGACGAGAATTAGAAATATGAAACTCGACTAGAGAAAGAACACAAATTTTTCATCTTTCCTCTTTGTGTCTTAGATAAAGAACTTGGGAAAACAATACTAAAACCTGTGGAGAGGAAGCTTGTCATCATCAAGCTTTCCAAAAAAACACAGACAGAACTGGTAATCAAGTAAAATAAAAAACCGGGACCTCCATTTATTCGTCCCAATCCGAGACTAGAATATCTAATCATTTCTTGATGTTATAGAAAGGAAGCATATTCTTCTCAATTGTTTTAAGACCTTGAGTGTTGGTCCGGCCGGGGGTCGAACCCTCGACCTCCCGAACAACAGTCCAGCGCTCTATCCATTTAGCTAACGGGGAGGCGGTTTTTTAATACTATGTTTACGTCTAATAAAATGTTTATGTCTCATGAGCAGCTCGTGCTACAGGACTTTGAAGTCTCATGTGGCTCCGTAGTGACGTAGACTGATGACAAGGTAGAATTACAAAATTAAACGAGACTTACCTGTAAGTTGAAGTTTGATTACGATTCTATCTTGTCATCAGTCCGGAACGAAGGAGTCACATGCCCTTATTCACCCTCACCCCCCGTATCCTTCGTTCCTTTTCCTGTACCACTCACGTTGAATATTGATCTGCAATGCGCATGCGCATCTCATGTGACTCTTTCGTTCCGGACTGATGACAAGATAGAATCGTAATCGAACTTCAACTTACAAAGCATTTTGTCAACAAATTCGTGTTCGCCAAGATTCTTTTTTGTGACTCGTTAGATTCGCAATGGTTAGAACGCGATGGCAGTAACATTTTCCGAAGAACAGGTTAAAAGCGTTGCCGAATAGCGAGCACGATGCGCGGGTAACTCCGCTTGTACGTTACGCTTTTTTACTCACGCTCTTTACAGAACTTTAATATGGCGGACGAGTGAAGAGGCTCCAAGAGCGAAAAATTGTTATCAAACTACCGCATTTTAACAGTGCCGGTTTAGATCGTTTTAAAGTTATTTCAAGTGCGTCGAATGTGTCTAAAAGACGTGATGTATTATTCTCGCTCTTTACAAAGCGTTCTGTCGTCAGATTCGCAATGGTTATTTTAAATATGCGAGCGGGAGTTTTGAACTCGGGTAGTCGAGTTCCCCTGGGAATCTACAAGGGCAAAGCAAGAAAGTGACTAGAGGTCATTTCAGGATTTTGGTAAAAATCAGAACTTCCAATCGTCAAAATCCTTCGAAAATTTGTACGAGGCTTCCTTAAATGTCAGACTACCATAACATATGCTAAAACAGAACATTTGGATTCATTTCATGAGAAATCAAGCCTTATGTAGATAAAAAGCGACTTTCTATACTAACGAGTGGCAAAAAAACCCCAATTTCAAGGGAAAAAAGACAGAACTTATAGGGGGACTGGAAACTCCGCGATTGTAAAATATATTTTATTAATACCTTTTCTATAAAAGCCATATGCTAAAACTAATGAATGTTACGCAGTTTCGTCAAAATATAGAAAATAGTAAGCCTTGGTCGACAATTTCAGGCCATTTTCTCCATTGTTTGACATGTTCTCGCCGATGAGATTTCAAATTTAGCGCGGTTGGCTACACAAAAGGACCCGGATGTGTCGCTGAATTCTGGGCGATGACAGGTAAGTCTCGTTTAATTTTGTAGTTTTACGCTACCGTTAATTGTGCCTATCGGGGAAAATTTTTTACGATTAACTTTTTACCGTGACCAACGGTTAAAATTTGTCAATTTCTACGCCAAACCGCTGAGATGCTTTTTTTAACGACCACACCTCCGTTACCAGCAATCACGGAAACACATTTCTTGATCTTGATGCCTTCGGAATATATCTCTTCAACTACTTCATTAACCACGGGGTTTGCCAAATCCCTTGAAGCTTGCTCTGTTCCAACTTCATTGGTCGCCCTTCTTTCAGCTGACGGCGCAATTTTTTTAGCAGCTTGAGTAACAAACTCTTTTGCAGCTTGACCCAGTGCATCCTTCACAAAGTTCAATGCTCCAAGAGTTACAAGGCATCCAACTGCATAAAGTAAGTTGATTACTCCTTCAACCCATTGACCATTACAGAAATTCTCAACCACTACAGCGAAATCTAGTGCTCTTCGTAATCCAGGAATCGCAGCATCTAAAGCTGCTCTAATAACAAGCTTTAGAATGAACTTTAATGCATATGCAATCCAAGATTCCTTCGACATTTTTGCTGGAGGTTGCTGCGAAAAAACATATAAGATAAAGAGTCATAAATACTCTGGAATAGTGACGGTTGAGTGGACTTAAGTGACTAAATGAGATGGAAAGCTGGATGGCTCTTGAGATAGGTTTAAGATGGCCTCTGAGCTGTATGCAGGTCTTAACCAAATAGGAAACTCATGGGTCAGTTAAATACAGGAGGTACCACTTGTTGGTTATGATTCCATCTTTTCAGGTTCAGAACGGGCGTACCTTATCAGTCATATCATCTGCACCTAGATGTTACGTGCTAATGTTGGGTCATTTTAAGGGTAGTAATTTACGGATATCTTGTAGAAATCTTTTATATATTCCTCACATCTTTTACTTTGATTTCCTGCAAATTCCTTCTGCCTGAGTTTTCGACTTTACCAAGGATTGAATCTTGGAACTACCAATCTCGTCAAACGTTTCTTTAAAATTTCTCGGTCATTATTTACAAGATGTAAGTGTCATTGAAATATGTCACCTTATCAACGATGTGCTTGATTTATTCACCTACGTATCTTAGAAAGCGTCCAGGATTCAAACTCATGATTGTGCTCTGTTGTAAAAGATCTCTTCCCTCTTCCTTCGAGCGCTGACCTTATAAGGATTAAAGGCTGATAGTTTGGAAAGAAACTGTTTGGGGCTGCGCCAGTGGGGGTAACGAAATAATTTGGATATATCAACAAAGTTGAAGTGGTAAATTGGCCACCGTAACGATTACAAAAGCTGACGTTTCGAGCGTTAGCCCTTCGTCGAAGGGCTTTGTTTAAAGTGGTCCTCCCTGAAAATCATTATGATTGCGTTGTGTCGATTTGCTCATAAAGTGCATGAAAGTTAGCCAAATCCTTAGTCAGGCTGAATATAACCTTCAGGTTGTCTTTGTCAAGAAGGAAAGCCCTGAAATTCGTTGAAACTCACAGGAAAACCAAACCACGTTCATACTGAATTGAACAATTTCACTGCCCCCTCGACTTCGCCTATTATTTACCCAAGACTTCCTTACACGAAATATCAGGTAATGCGTGGTGGGTTAATGAAACGCAAGTCTCCTTGCGACTGAAAATGAGTTTCATGCCCACTTAAGTATTTTTTGGACCTGAGCTTTGCAGCTACGCACACAACTGATGTTAATCGCGAAACGAACCGATATATTGCGAATTTGAGAAATACAACTATCTCTGATGAAAACCAGAATCGCATTTTCTGTTTTAGCTGACCGTTAAACAGTTCGTCGCCATAACGTTGAATAATTTAGTCGTTATCAAGGAAAATGGAAAATTTTAAAATCTAAAACGAAGAAATGATTTGACAGATGGTATCTCAAACGTTTAATATTTCTTACAAAATTCTTATCATGTCTCCTTTACATAAAAAAAACTCTTCTCTGCTTGTTGAAGAGACTGATCTCTTTTTAACTTGGAGAAATCTCAACAACTATTATCGAGAAAGGATGAAGTACTCTTTACTATTTTCTTGACGTTTTCTTGACGTTCTCAGTTGCAAACAAACAAGTACACTCTGATAGAATGTTATCTAACGTGAATTTCTGTTTTTGTTTCTGAGGTGATATCTTTTGAATCCTTCTATCGCACGAACTCATTTTCGTATGTACGCGCAATCAAAAATGACTGGACTAACCTAATTCATACCCATTCGTTTTGTTTTTTGTTTTTTTTTTTTGCATTTTAGCAAATTTGCACATCATTCTTTGTTTCGTCACTTATCGAGCACACATTTCAGGTTAAGTGATCGAAAAAGAAATGTCCGCAACCTAGGGACTACTAGTCTAAATATTTTATGCTCTGTTTGTAGAATTTTGATCGCCCGTTCCGATCAAAGGTTATGGTTATCAAGTATATAAACCAAACCTAGCTTGGCTGATGGTTTCGAAAATTTCGTAACTCCGCCAGCTTTGGAAGTAGTCCATCGATCACTAATTAGCCAAAATTTAAAGAGCACTCTATCGCTGTAGAATTATCTTGAACCTCCTAAGTGGCTATATTTACACCTTTTTCAAATCAGCTGCGATCTTCTTTATGTATCAGAATTTTAGCAAAAGTCCTAAGAGGTCCTTAATAAATTAGCGATACATCTTCCTCTTTAAAAGACACTACGATCATAACAGACATTTGCATACCATGCAAAATTCTCGGAAATGTTATTGTGTTATCTCGCTGATCTATTTTTCTTTCTCTGTCTGTCTCTGTCCCTCAGTGTGTGTGTGTCTCTCTAAAAGAAACTGAACAACCTTAAGTTTGCTTTTTAAGCCTTTCTCGATGTACTACTGGAGTTTAACGAAAATTAGAGATAGAGAAAGAGACTCGAGAAAGAAAAGAAATCAGTTTCCATGTATGTCTTTGTACCTAAGATAAACATATTAACCAGACTGAAACCTGTAAAAAAGAAGCTTGACATCACCAAACTTTTCTAAAATTTTAAACAGAATTGGGCAAAGGCTGAGCATTATAAAATAAGTCTTCAGATATTCCAATAAATTTGCGAAACATTGTCTGCTCCAGAGAACACTACGATCACAAGAAACAGATGTAGGCCATGCAATATGCAAATAATTCAAAATTTTCCAATTCTCGGAAATTTTATCGTCTCTGTCTCTATGACGGTCGCTCGCTTTGCTTCTCTCTCTCTCTCTCTTAAAGGGAAAGAAAACAACTTTAAGGTAGCTTTTTATCCGTTTCTCGATTTGCCAGTAGAGTTGGACGAGAGTTAGAGATATGAAACTCGATTTGAGAAAGTAAATAAATTTTCCTCGCATGTCTCCGTGCCTCAGATCGACAAGGAAAAGCTGTGGAGAAGAAGCTTTACATCATCAAGCTTTCCAAAAACAGAGGCAGAATTGGCGATC